>NW_011888873.1:5778673-5790483 GCF_000151845.1 Pteropus vampyrus | reverse complement strand
TTTGTTTGTTTGATTTTTTTTTTCATTTTATTACTCTCCTAAATAAGTATTCTATACCTTCTTCTCTGTATATAAATTTCTAACATCTCTGGTCCCATCGTTATTATCAGCTGATAACCTTGGTTCCCATAAATCGGAAAAGAACCTCTCTACATGTTCTCATCATCACATACCCTAACTTCCTCCATTTTTCTTCTAATTCTAGTTCTATAGATCAATGCTCTGCCTTTCTATGTCCTTTAGATCTCATTTCTCTATTTAGTGATATATCTAGCAATTACCCCTTTTGTATATCACACAGCAATTCTTCTCTCAATGGCGGATCACTCCCACAAGCTTATGAAAAAAAAAATGTGATAAAATCTCCTATCTTAAAAGAAAAATTCTCCCTTGGTCCCATGTCCCTTTCCAGATATTTCTTCACTTCTCTGCTGCCATATTACACCAGAATTTCCTTAAATGAGTTGTTAATACTCACTGTCCTCCATTCCTTGAAATAGCTTTTGAAATAACTCCATCAAAATCAGTAGTATTAAGGTCAAGATGCCCTCGATTTTATTACATTTCATGGTTAATTTTGTGTCATTGTCTCTTTTGACACTTTGCTCACCTTTTCTTTCTTGAAGGAACTTATTTGGCTCCTGGTGCTCCATTGTCCTCTTTTTACCTCTTCCCTTGCAGACCATTCATTTTCAGTTTCCTTTATAGGAAACTTCAGTTTCTGCTCATCCTCCTAACTTCTTAACATTAAAGTGTCTTCCTTGGAACTCTTGTCCATTACCACCTAGGTAACCTGTATGCAATCTCATCCAGCCTATGCCTTTATATAGGATCATCCAGATTTATATTTTTTTGCCTGTACCTCCCATCCTTTGAGCACTAAACTCATATATCTTGGGCGACTTCTCAAATGTAACATATCTACACAAAACTCCTGACTTCACCATTTCACAAAAATTAAGCCACACAAATCCTTCTCCATTTTAATAAATGGCAACTTCATTCTCATCCCAAAACCTGGAGTCACCCTCGGCTCTTTGTTCTCTAGTATCCCACATCCAATTCATCCACAAACTGTGTTTACTTTCTCTTCAGATTTTATGCAAAATCCTACTAGTTCTCCCCACATCCAACAAAAATACTCTTGCCCTATCCATCATAAAAATTTGATCTTATTTTAATACTCTCCTTTAACTAGTCTCTGTGTTTCCCCTTGTGCCACTACAGTATATGCTTAGCGAATCAGCCAGTAATTCTGTTAACATCTGAGTTAAGAGCCGATACATCTGTGATAAAAATCTTTCAATCGCCTCCCATTTCACTTACAAGAAAAGCTAAAATTATTTTAATGAGCTGTCATTAGGGTGACCATATAATTTACCATTTTAACTAAGGCACTCTTCATGGTAGAAGATGGCATTCTTAATAAAATCACTCCCAGACAACATGCATAAACAGACATAGTCCCAGACTAAGTGGAATTGGAATGGGGTTTCCTCCTACCCTCCTAAGCATAAACCCCCATGCTATCTACCCCACCCTTTGTAAAGTACCTAATCTCATTTCCTCCCTCCTGCCCCTCTCACACACCTCTCACACACCTCTCACTTGCGTACTATGCCCCTTGCAATTCCTAGAAACATTCTCCTGCATCAGGGTAATTTGTTCTTTCAGATCACTACTTGAAATACTCTTCCTTCACTTATTTGCAGAGATCATTTCTGAATTTCCTTATCTTTCTGCTCAAATATCACCTTATAAGAGAGGCTGTCCAGAACACCTTACTTACATAATATCTTACACACACGCACACTGGCATGTTCTTATTCCTTTATTTTCCTTTATATTTTTTTCCATACCATATATCACCATCTGATATATTTTAATGTATTTATTTATTATTGCCTGCATTGCCTACTAGAATGAAAGTTAGAAAAGTGACCTTTTCTGATTTGCTCTCTACTGTGTTATTAGCCTAGAATAATTTCTGTAACAGAGAAGGTGCTCAATTAAAATTGGCAAATTAATGAATAAAAAATGTCTGCTTCATGCTATGTTGGTTCTGGTCCCCTAGCTTGTTGCATTGATCAGATCGTATAAAGTCAGCTCATACTGCACAAATTCACATAATTCTCATTCATGCACAGGAGGCCAATATAATTTTATAATGTAGAAGATTTTCTTCTTTCTTTTTATTGATTGATATGTGTTTATACACATGCACAGAAGTGCAGATCTACACACATACATATATTCTCCGAAATGTTCTTTATATTAGAGTTAGGTTGCTAAAGGCTATACTTACATTCCACATTAATTTCTATTTTCTATTGCACATTTTAAAAAACACACAGAAACTAGCATGTTATTTCTCCTTCCCTTGCTCTATGATTTGTCAAATAAATCTAGGTCCAAAAATATTCACTGATGAATTGATTGAATGAAAACATATTATACATTTATTTCCCAGTTAGGAACATTAGTTTTGTTCAGAAAGATTATTTCATGAATGTAGAATTACAGCAAGGAAACAGAACAGTTTCTATAAATGGGGGAAAAGAATAGGTCTAACTTCAAACTTAGATAAAACCTATTTTACTTCATTTTATTGGTTTACCCTTCTCGCTTATATAATTGACTTCCCATTTATGACATATTGTTCAATTTTGTCCAATTTAAGTCCAACTTTGGTTAGTTCTTTACTAATCCATTTGTTGCTATAAATCCATTAATATTAAGCATTACCAAAAGCATAATCTTTCTGAATATGTATTTTAATCCCATATTTTATTAACATTAATAAGTAGGTAATTAAGAAACTTCAGAACTTTAAATTAGGTTTAGGACATAAAAATCAATTTTTTAAAATACTTGAATTTCCAGTTGGCTCAGCTTTGTTTATCTACCATTAGTACTACTACTAATAAAAACACTATTGCATCCCTATAAGCTATTGAATTGCTGCTAGATTTAATGTTTATTTTACTTTAGGTAGAATAGTTTGTCAGACATTGCACATTGCAATATAGTATACTAACCAAATAGATAAACTAAACAAAAATATCAGCAAGAATTTTTAGATGAAAAGCCAGATCTAATAATAATATGACAATATGTTAAACTTATACCAATTATTTTTAATTCAATATTTTAATTGATGAAAAGGAAGTTTCCATATACTATAAAAGAATCTAGATTTATTCATTAAATAAAAAACAAAATATTGAAGAATAGATAAAATGATAACATTGAGAAGTAAGACAATGGTCAATTTTCATTTACTTTCCATATCTTTTAAATTTTTTTTTTTAAAATGAGAATGTATTAATTTTATAATTAAACTCTTTCTCTTCCTTCCCCTACCCATACATAAACAAATAAAACAAAGAAACAAACAAAATGTCAGTCACCACCACATCGTGGTAATTGATTCTACTTCCTAAACATCTATTCATGTACTTTAGTAGCTACCGTGAACAATAGGCAGACAGGCACTATATATTTATATTAAAGTTAGGTTGCTAACTCTAATTTTTTAAATGCTATAGTGCAATAATTCTCGGTTGTCTAGGTTTTCCTTTGTTTATTTGTTTGAGACAGTGTTCTCTGTTGTTCTGGACTGTCTGTGGTTATATATGCATTAGTTAAGATTACATCTACCTCATTCTGACTCTGGCCTGACTTATTAAGGTAGAGATTTCATTTACAGATGTGAAGGGTCACAGCACTTTCCCCATAGTCTACTGTACCACCTAGAAAGCTTTTCCTCCAAAACAATCAGATAAGATGTTTGGGGAAAAAGTGAGCAATGGGCCTACACTTTTTTAAGAAGCCTGTAGTGCCTAAATGCGTGTTGGATATTACAGGAAACAGTTCATGCAGTTTTAGTCATATTGGTGACAGATTACTTCTGCTCAACTTTAGACACACTGAACTATATAATATACACTGACATGATACTGAGAAGCAAATTATGTGCTGTTTTTGAAAGGTTGGTGATATCAAAACTGATAAACATAAGTCTGTCTGTCTTTATTACCAAAATGTCTTATATATCCTTTTAGAAGCAGTGAAATCCCAGGCGACAGATAGTTTGACAAATATGAACCCCAAGAAGCATGCTCTAAGCCATAAAGCTCATATCTGTCAATATCAAACATGGCAAATGTGTTAAAAAAGAGCATAATGGTGTGCTATTGTTATTGCTGAGACATCAGTCTTCTTTATGTTTGCATTAGAGACTTGTTAAGGTGCAGAATGTTTTGCCCACTAAATGTCTATATGAGACAAGATTGTCAACTCAGCTGTAAACAGAGGGCATTCTTCCTAGAAAAATCTCTGAAATTGGCTTTATAAATGTAAACAGTAGAAAGGCTTCTCAATTCTTATTTTTACTTGATAATTGTTTAAGGGTTTGAAAGCAAATATAAATATAAATGTAATTTTGAAAGTCTTGAAAGTCTTACCTTAATATTTCATTGTTTCCATTCCATTTTTATTATATCAGACAACAGCCATAAAACAACCAGTAATCTCTTTTGCCCAATGAATTCACTGTATATAAGCACACTTTGAGGATAACGCTGATTCATCAAATTTTTGGTGAATTTTCTGGGGTTAAGGAGAAGGTCTTATTCTATTGTTAGAATGAAAAAGGTGTTTTCTAAACTTCTTATAATTTTTCCATATGTAGAACTCAAATAAGGAGTCTTTGAAATTTTGACCAAAATGGTGAGGGGAAAAATAGGAAAAGAACTTTAATGATGATCTGCCTGTGGGCAGAGAGTAAATAAGGAAAAAGGGAGGCTATGTCGCCCAATATTGCATGTCAGCCTAGTACTCCCATCCTGGTCCCTAACACCATGTGCCCACCTTGGATACTGATTGCCTGGGCCATAAAGCCCATCAAATATGCTCTTTACATTTTGGTGCCATTTGAACTCTACAAAACAGTATAGCTAAACAGAATCAATGACTAACTATAAGTGATATTTGTTAATTCGTCTTTAAATAAAGCTAGTGGTGGGGAGAGAGGTGACTATGATGCATTTCAACAACCACAACACCAGGACCTGCACTGTATTTCTTCCAACTACAAAAAGGAAATGAAAGTGTAGTAGATCTGCTCAAGAACGGTAGAACTGCTCATTTGTTTGTTCATGAGTTCTAAGTCTTCCATGTTAAAAGTAGAAAACTAGTTGTTCTAGTTCAGATTAAAATGAAAATTTTAAAATGTTTTTTAAAAGCTACTTGTAAAACAAAGTAGCTTTTTGTTTTATACTCTTAACAGCTTATCTCACAGAAGAATAAAATAAGCTTTAGAAAATAGAAATTCAGACATAAATATCACATTATTTTAATGCTCTTAAATCTAATTTTACAATGTTTGTCTCTTAAGAGTCATTTAGATGCGTATATAAAACATCATGTCATTACATCTGATACTATTCATCAGAAAAGTATCCTTTTAAAAATGAAAAATTGAATAAACTTGTTACAGAAACAAAAAAAAGTGTTGATTTTCCTAATTCCGTTTTTTGTGTTGAGAATAGTTAGAGGTTTTTCAATACATATGCAAAGAGATTAGCTCCTTTGAGTTGTTATGTTACCAATAAGGCAACCAGTAATAGATGGAAACAGAATGACTAGAGCAGCATCTTTAATGCCATCTAAAAATGCCTCCCCCATTTCCTCTCTTAGCCCCAGTACCCTATGATCTAGGCTTTAAGAAAAAATGGGCGTTGGTGGGGTGGAGTTATCATAATCCTAGACCAAAAATACCTCCTTCTCCCATTCCAAGTATAAAAGTAGAAAGAGGAGTTTAAGAGAAGATTAATATACTTTCTTCCACATGAGGTCCCTTGAACTTCAGGTCAAAGCTCTGGTAACCATAGGGGATGGTATAGATTTCATAATGAAGTTGAGACTAAATGTTTAAATTGGACTGGTTTTAATAATTAAAGTGATAGAAAAGTTATGGACCCTATCCAGAAGTCTATGTTAAAACTGAATTAAGAATCCTCAACCTTTTACACTTTCATTTCTTAAATTTGAAGGTCTTCTGGAAAATTGAGTTTCTGTTAATGAAACAGAACTATCACCTATTCGAGCTGGAAAGAACTTTAACATCACGTATCTTAGAACTTAATTTTGTAGATGAGGAAATTGAAAAAGGGTGAGCAAATTTCCCAAATTTGTAAGATTAAGTCAGAGCTAGTTTTAAAAGTCAGATGATCTGATTTATAGTTCAGTTCTGTTTGTCCTTAAGAGGCTTCTGTAATAGGGCTTGAGAAAGGTCGGCATTATTAACTTGAAAAGAGAAAATAAGAAAGCAGTAAAAATAAACGTCAAAATTTGACCTATTGTGTCAACTTTTCCTGTAAGTGTTGCTTTACAACCCTTCTGAGCTCAGATGAGCTATTAAATGATAAAAGGTGAGTTTAAAGTAGGTAGTGTTTTCCGTTAAAACACTTTGTGATGACTTTCAATAAAAGAGCCTTAATTCTTGATAATACATTTCAGGGTAAAAAGAGTAAACATATTTTTTCATTGTATGAGAACAGTTCAGAATATCAAAATCTTCATTTATAAGCCAAGAAGAATATTTGAGTGATAATATAGTATTATCTATGCTTTTAATAATTACAACAAATTATAATATATTTAACTAGGTATGTCCCAACTGCTACTGAATACTTGAAATGAATAATTGCAAACTACCTATGAAATAGATAATGTTGAGATTCCCACTTTACACATGAGAAAGATGAGGCTTAGAAAGTTTAAATAATTTGCTCAAGGTTTCAAAAATACGTGAGCAGAATTCTAAGCCAAGTCTATTTTCTAAATGCCTCAGGTTTATCCAGTACGCTGCCACTTTTAGATCAAATATTCCTTGAACTTTATGAAGGAGCTCTATATTAAAGGGAATGTTTAAAAAGATTTTTATCAATGACATAATAACCTTTAAAAAGTAAATTTTTGTATTTATTTTTAAGTGCATTATTTCTTATTCCTATTTCATTTTTTTTTCTCCTTGATCTTTCTCTATCTGAAGAGAAAATGTAGTTACTAGAATGCCCTTTTGAAATGGTGGGGGACCATAAGAAAATCAATGCAAATTCTTATGTTAGGAACTTGAATTAAACATAAGAAAGGACATGTAATGAAAATATTAAGGAACATTGCAGAAATAATTGGAGTATTAACAAATGGAGGGATTTTATGCAGGAGAAGACAGGAGTTGTCTTTGCAGTAGTTACGGAGATGGCTGTCTTCACAGTCCCCCAGAGACCACAGTTTCTGCCTCTCACATGGCTTGTTCTTATTAAGTTATTGCAGGATATTTATTAGTAGGAACACAAGCAATATTTTGACTTGAAGCCGTGATGCAAACCAAAATTTGACACAGTATATTTAAACATGGCTTTAAACTTGGAAAAATTATGACTTTAATTAAAGATTCAGCATAAAGCCAGCAAGATAATAAATCTAAAATTGATTCTTAGGTTTGGGTTACATTCTTTTGACCTAAATGGTCACATCATCCCTCCCAGAGCTGTTAATACTGTCACATACTTTCCACCATTTCTCCCTCCTAACCCTTTACCATGAGTGGCTTTCTTCTTTCCCCTCTCTGGTCTCATATTGTTAAAGACTTCACAGTCTAAGAATCAATGACACATATATCTAAGCTGTAAAAAATTGATCACTGAAACTGTATTAGGAAAATATATGTAGTTGTTCAGATTAAAATGAAAGCAAAGACTGATTCACAGTTAAATGTAGTTTTATTTACTGTAACATCTTTTAAAATTATTCAGTATAATCTAGATTTTTTTTTTGTTTGATAACCTTATTTTAACCCAAGTAAAGATTAATTAGAAACAGGAAAGGTAGAGATTTTAGCTTTGCAATTAAAACTGAATTGGAACTCCTCTCATTTTATAGTAAAGGTTTTGAATTTCTACTTTGATATATGGATCTTCTGTATGTCACATTAACTAATGACTGATTAGTCCACTAACAGCTTTTGGAATACCTATGCATAATTTTTTTCCCATTTTCCAATTTCTAGCTTTTTCCCTGTGACAGCAATGCCCTTTCTATTAACACAAAAAGAAATAAGACTTAAAGATGTGGGTAAATGAACTTGTGCAGTTTTGGGGAGAATGTGAATAGAAATCAGGTGGGTGGAAATAATGGATTCATTTTCCTGTGATAACATATTAAAGTTGGAGGAAGTTGATAAAAAGGGAATGGAGCTAAAAAGTCTGAATTAAAAAAGAAAAGCCAAGTGAGTTTATCTCTAAAGCTGAGGCTGTCATTTCTTAAAATATTGCAACTTGGTACAAGGGAGATCTCAGAACAGAGGATGCTCTTACATTTACAATCCATGCCTTAGTACCTTGGCATGATAGGATGACTGGAGGATGGAGGCTGCCATATTCACTTCTGTTGAAAAGAAACCCCACCCCGCCCAAGTGTCAATCTTAACTCTTATTCTGAAAACTTATTCTTGTTCCCCAAATCATTTTTAAAGACAAAGTCAATCAATTTTAAACGGACCTCAAAAAATCAAACTGACATATCTTGTGTGTACATTAAAAAAAAGAAAAAAGTTTATTTAGTTAGTATCTTGGGCTTGGTATCGTTTGCCATATAATGGCCCTCTGAATTTTTCCTGCAGTAGTAAGTATGGACAATAAAGGCTAAACCACATCTTATGCAGTACTGAATGTATTTATAAAATGGCCTAGGGAGACCAAAGGTAATTAGTACTGGAACATAAGAATTATTTGATACGCACATTTAAAAGAAAAATCATTAAAATACTCTAAACTTTGAAACGAATTGCCAAAGAATATGTCATTTTGCAGAACACACTCAGACATCTAAGTAAATACTAAGATTAAAGCAACTTAAAACACATTAATTGAAGACTATTTTCTTGCTAAAATAGTTTCCTTGAAGTGAAATACTGCAACTTAATCCAACATTTTGTTTCTCTGACTTATATAAAGTGCAAACTCATGATACATTTTTTTTTCCCTTCAAGTCACTCTGTCCTAAGCAGCTCATCATTTCTATCATTCGCTATACAGGAAATGTGCACATGGCAGCATTATGAGGAAAATAATGTGTATAACAATTATGATTTACATTGAACTCTAAGACTTAGTGATGAAACTTGCTTGTGGCAATTTAACAATACATTTTAGAGGTTCAATCTTATCTGAAGGAAAAATTTTGTGTCTCTTCTTATCCCCTCAAGGATATTAGATTGATGACTGGGCCACTAGCCTGCCACCGTACAGTCACGTTTCTGCTTTATACCTAAACAGCTCAAATATCTCATTATGGAAAGTAACTCCATCAGTGCACTTAATAAAATGTTTCTGAAAAAAATGAACT
Source organism: Pteropus vampyrus (assembly GCF_000151845.1). Classification (NCBI taxonomy): domain Eukaryota; kingdom Metazoa; phylum Chordata; class Mammalia; order Chiroptera; family Pteropodidae; genus Pteropus; species Pteropus vampyrus. The sequence goes on along the minus strand of NW_011888873.1, from coordinate 5,781,069 downwards.
TAAGTCCATACTTTAATATCTCTAGAGATTTTAAAGTTTTTTTTTTTGTTTGTTTTTTTTTCCCAGTCCCAGACAAACTAGATAGCTGATATTATTCCATCATGGTCATTTTAGTGTATTTAATATACCATATTGCATTTAAGATGCTACATGAATACACATACTAAAGTTACATTTGCACATTAAGCTGTGAAGAGTCATTTTAAATGAATGTAATATGATCATTTAATAACTAGTCTAAATCAGATGATCTTCATTGTCCTGCTGTGTATATTAATGGGATGGGGGGGACAGGATATTAGAGTAGTTAATAAGCAATTTTTTTTATATTCACTTCTTAAAAACATTCTAATAAATCCCTTTTTCATGAAGACTAGGCAGGAAATGTTTTCTCTAAGAGCTAAAGGCAGTAGCATTAAAGAACTTACTTGAGTTTCCATAAGAAATTGTCAAAGTACAATTGACAGAATAATATTTGGCATCATTACTTAGAAGATATCCATTTGTCCTTTTGTGATCCAGTTGAATAAATTATCACTAATAATTTCACTCTTTCTTAAAGAAACATAATAGCAGCATGCATTAAAATTAAAACATATTGAATAAAATAATGAATAAAAGCCTCAAACTGCTAAGAGATAAATTTCTTTACATAATTGCTGAACTGACAAGTATCTGACTGAAAACATAAAGATGAAATTTAGCTCTCCTGATCAGGTGGGTACACATTTCATCATTCCAATATTCCGCCCATTTATAACACAAGAGTGTAATCACCTCTCTAATTAACAAGGTAGCTGACAGTTTCAGGTTCTCTTCATCCACACCATGATACTATCTTATCCTTTTCCCCCACTTTCTGCTGTCCTCGGCATGTTATCTACTGCTGCTGTCCTAGGTTTAAAATGTATCTTATGACATTTATACCAATCAGAAATACAGTTAGTTGCAGGTAACAGAAAAAAAATAGTGTCTTAAAAATTAAAAACATTTTTTAACAGAATTTTGCAGGAATATAGTTAATAGCATTGTTTCATCTTCCTGGACTATCATATGACTCAAGTCTCTTACTATTAGCTATAATTAACTATTAGCTTTTCATTTTCAAGTTTGTCACCTTATGATCAAAATATGGCTACAGCACTTCTTGGTGTTACTATCATATTCACAAGCAAAAAGCAATATTTAGAGAGTAGGGGCTGTTAGCAGGGGACAGGTTAAAAGAAAAATCTAGTAGTGCCCCATCACAAGTCCTCTTATGCCTCGTTGAATAGAATTGGGTCAAATGGTTACTGTAATTTATGAGAAAGGCTGGGACAATAGCTCCATTTTTGCCCAAGAGTAAAAGACAGACAGATATGTTTGCTGTGATTGGTTTATGAATTCGCCAATCAAGAGTATCTACCACTGCAGTCCAAATTAGCTTTCCCATTGTTGCCTGTGCAGTTATGTCCTCCTTTGTTGTTCTTTATTGTATTTTGTTCGTGAAGCACACTGGGACATTCTGTGTTTCATGGAGCACATCATTAGACTGTCTAGGCCATGGATGGCCCTAGTGGCAGAAGCAGGCAGTATTAGTTCTTAGAGATCTACCTACAAGTTATAGATATCCATTGCTATGAGGTGGTTTTTAAAGCAGAATCTAACCCCAAACTCAGAAAGTGGGACAAATCTGGCTTTATGAGGTAAAGTTCTATACTTATTCAACTGCATAAGATAAAGACAGTTGTGATGATGCAGTAGTAGCCATCATTGTGTACTATAGAGCCCCCCTTCTATTGTGAGAACACTTACTAATATTAATAATTAATTCTACTGCAACACTAGTACTGGCTAAATTTTTTCTATTGTCTCCAGTGGACACCGTGTCTTTTGTAACTCTTCCAAAATCTTCAGTAGATCAAAGGGATAATCTTGCTCTTTGGCATTACCTGCCTATGAAAATTCTACTTCATTGTTCTGTCAAAATGGTTTAACAAAGTTTCCACTTTAAAAATTTATTTTTTAAAAACATTTTTATATACTCAATCCTGTTGTTTTCCAACTTCAGAACACCATCTCATCTTTAAGAATTGCTGTTCCTTGCTCAGAGCTTTATAACCTGCCTTCTACCACTTAAAAATCCATATGCTGGACTCATCTAAGCTTGTCTGATATAATAGTCTCCTGTCTTTAAGAGCATTCTCGCCATCTCTTCTAATCTTCAGTCACCCACTGGATGACTCCCATATTTCCCCTCTTAGCCTCACTCTCTTCACAGCTGTTCCACCTCCAAGACCTTAAATTCAGAACCTCTGTCTCTGGCAAAATCTCTTCCTCTTCTATGTTTTTAATCTCCTGAATGCTAAAATTCTTTTTTTCTTTCCCTCTTCAGTACCCTTCAAACTAATTATTAT
>NW_011888873.1:5760234-5777758 GCF_000151845.1 Pteropus vampyrus | reverse complement strand
TACTTGAAAGTATTCTTTGTGTGTATAGCATTTTATTATCTGTAAAGCCAGTTAACCATAAAATTCTAATGTATATTTTTGAAATTGATGTATCTTCTGATCAAAAAATATTTTATAATAAATGTTTAATGTTAACACCTTTTTAATCAAAAATATCTTCATCTAGTTAAGTTAATACAAAATAAGAGCTCAAAGATAACATTATTAACTTAAGTTGGATTACAGAATCACCAAAAATAAAATATGAACAGCAAAGCGAGATAAACATAAGAAATGCAAAGTACAACATACGTCATATAGTAACATTGAACAAAAAAGGTAGAAAAGTCACACAGTCTTGTCTCTCAGTTATTAGAGAGTTCCTCTTAGATTCTCTACACTTATAGTTAGTTATGCAGTTTTAGAAATTAGCAAAGAAAGAAAATCTACCTCTCCTTTGGAACAATTCAGATGCTAATAACCAAATTGTTATGATGTTGCAAAAGAGCATGGGCAGAATGGAGGCCAGAAATAAAATATATGCATTAATAGAAAATTGTACCTTAATAAATGAGATATATTTCTAGATATATGATTTGTTATCAGGGTTTTCAAAGTGTGGTTCTAGGACTAGCAGCAGCGTCACCTGAAAAAAGGTTAGAATGCCCCTTTACCAACTGAATCAGAAACTCTGAGAATGGGACCCAGAATCCTGTGTTTTGATAATGCCTCCAGGTGATTTTGATGCAAATTGGAGTTTTTAAATAACTGACTTTTACAATAATATTTTAATAACTGTGTAGTGTCAGTTGGGTGGTAGACTAATTAAGGGATCACTTTGTAACTTATATAAATCTCTAACCACTATGCTGTACACCTGAAACTAATATGAAATAACATTGAATGTCAACACTAATTGAAAATTGTTTTTAAAGTGTGGAGTGGAAGATGGAGGGAAATAAGAGGTTCAAATTTCCAGTTATAAAACAAATAAGTTATGGGAATGTAAGGTACAGCATAGGGCAGATAGTCAATAATATTGTGATAGCATTATAGGGTGTTAGATGGTTATATAAATGTTGTTAGGTATATATATATAAATAATATTGTGATAGCGTTATAGGGTATTAGATGGTTTCTGGACTTACCATGACTTCTTTAGGTATGACTTCTGGACTTACCATGACTTCTTTAGGTATATAAATGTTGAATAACACCTGAAACTAATATAATATTGTATGTTATCTCTATTTTAATCAAAATCTTTAAAAACAAAAAACCAAACCCCGACTGTTGTAACCACTGCTGCATCCTTCTGTTTGTTTATAAATTCACCTTGAAATTATAGAGCATCGTATGTAGTCAGGTGATATTTAAGAATATTTGTTCATCTTCCCAGAGAAAATTTAAGTTATCACTAAAGTAATGTCTTTCTAATAGCAGAATTGAATATAACAATGAAATGTAATTTATTGAGCACCTCCCTCTGTCAGATTCTGTCTATATATTAGAGACCCCATTTCCCTCCACTACAACTCACGCCTCCTAGTTTTATTAGACAGTGAGCTTCTAGAGGTGAAGGATTGTGTCTGTTCCACTCATCACTATGCACAGTAGGTATCTATGCACTTGATATTTGAAGAACATATAGATTCTAAAAATCAAATGCAAACAAGACAAAATGTCTCCTGCTTCAGGGAGCTTATATTCTAGAAACGGAGACAGAGCATAAACAAATAGCTAAATGAGATTTAGATGTGTGGGCAGACAAGGTCTCTCCGAGGTGCTGATATTTAAGCTGAGACATGGAACTTGAGAAAGAGTCGGCTGAAAGATCTGGAGGGAGAGCTTCCATGGTAGAAAGTGAAAAAGGGGCAAAGGCCCTGAATTGTGAGTAGGGTTGGTGTTGCTATGGGAACTGTCAGTGTGTCTGCTTAATTAGCAAGAGAGATAAGCAGAAAATGAAATCGAAGCGTCAGTGAAGGGTTAGAGAGTCACGGCCTTCTATGCTGGGGCAGAGTTGACAGGGAAAAAAAACAAACAAACAATAAATGTAGTCTGTCTTAACACCAAAAAATTCTACAAGGTGATCGAAGGTAATTCACTCTTTTTCAAATTGAGATTGTTTTTAAAGAAAGAATAGTTAAAAGTGAAAGGGGGAATTTAATTAATAGGTGTTGAATTTTTGCCATGGACAAAAGAAATTTAATGTCAGTTTTCATGTAATAATACTTCAGTTGTCTAGTTATTGGTCAATAAATGTCTGACGGAAAGCTCAGTTCTGCACAGGCTCCTGGCTTTTCTTGTAACATCAGAAGAATTTCAGCATTTTGTGCATGGAAGTTCAAAATGTCAGGTTTTATCATCTGCTCTTCAAGACTGAGTATTGGACACTGTTGAGACTTAAGATAAAGCTGCTTGAAAAGTAACTAAAAAAATTGTGAGACAAAGAACACTGTTGGTTAAAGATACTATTTCCATTCCTCCCCCAAACCTTGGAAAGGCTATGTGTCCCCAATATTAGAAGCTGGGTGCATGGTAATAGAAGACAGGCAGAAACTAAACATAGCACATCTTTATCAGTGATTCCTTTAGTTTTTAACAGACTTACTACACATGATGCTAGATAATTAAATATTGTCTTGAACTTGAAAGGGAGAAAAAGGAACAAAATTTTCCACCTGACATATACAGTGACTTCTTAATGTTAGTGTTAATTTAAAAAGCCCTAGTTGCTTTTCTTTGAAGTATTGAGCAAAAATTATTCTTTTGGGACACTTACATGTGGTTTACTTATGTATAAATAATGCTTTGTTCCTTTAGTCTTTTGTTTAAAATTTTCTTTGTAAATTTGTGATTTCACCGTAGACAACGCTGTCAATTATAGGCAGCACGATGCCTGCTTTTGCTGTGTTAAATAAAGCATGGAATGTTTTCTTGTATGTTTATATAGTCATATATTTTCTATATATTTATAGAATGAAATGATATAAGTGACATTTAACATGTTTGTATACTAGGTCCTTATTGTTAGCCTCTTGAAAAATCCTATATTTCTGTATTTAAAAGTATGATCCTTTTTAGAGAGTACAACATATTCTCAATTATGCTCTTGTCAGATTTTTAAAATAACTCTTTTCTCCCCTTTTCAATAATATTCAGGATTTTTGTTGTTCTTTGTTAAGGAAAAACAATACTTGGATGTGTTAATTTCATACTTTGCAGAGCATCATTGTTATAGTGCAACCCAGAGAATATTACCATTGTCAGGTTAAATTTTAAGTGGTTAAATAGTGCTTGAAAGTAAACATAATTCAAATTTAGTGAATTCTTTTTTAGCTTATTTTTTTTTAGTGAGATGAAATAATGGTCTAAAAATATATGTATTTTTATAATACCATTATTTAGCATTTTCTTATATGGTTTCTCATTAGGAACTTTCAAAGAAAGTAGTGACATATTTGCTATTCAAGAAAGACAGACTATGTCACATGGCAATTTCATGACTTTCTGATAATGTTTTCGATGTGCCTCATTAAAGAAATCAAAATGCTTAGTTTTGCCAGCAAAGTATAGCAAGAATTAATCCATCTGAGTTAAATGATATTGGATTAAAATAATAACCACAATAAGGATTGATAATTTTTAAAGATTCTGTATTGTTTTGATGATAAAGGAATAGTAATGCACTTCGATTTTACTATAGACATTTAGTCCCTTCAGTAATGATAATTCAGATATGTTAAAATTCAAAATGATGATATTCATTATAATAATATAATATGCTATGCCTAAAGTATCAAGTGAGTAATCTGATTTTATTCAATAGGCATAAGTTTGAAATGTAAGTAAGCAACATGAAAAACAAGAGGTCAGTCTTCACTTTTAATTAGTATTATATAGTTTGCTATTTTTTCTGAAGATCTTTAAATTATTAAATAATTGTGAGAAGTCATGTACATTCTAAAAAATATATCATTATCCAAAATCAGGCTTATTAGTTATGGAGAATAAATTGAATTGTGTTTTCAGATATGATAGTTAATGAACCTATCATATGTACTACATGCTCTAGTAATAGTAACATACTACACATACTCTAATAATGTGAGTAAAGAAGAAGTGTCCTGGCATGTTTTCGAATATTGTATAAAAGCTCTTATAAAACTATATTAAAATATATTCCAAGTGACTAATGATAAGCTCTATACATGGTTTGCTTTAGTCATCTAATTATTTTCTCCAGTAATTTCATTTTCAGTTACATGGTTAATATTTAACAAGAGAGAAAATTAACATTACAAGTTTTAAAAACTATGAAAATGGATTAGCTCCAAATTACATACAGTATTCACTCTTTTAGTTATTTTAACCCCATACAAATTTTTTTTAAATTATTTCATTTGCTTGAACTATATACTCACTTAACAAAATTAATAAATTAGATGGGGGAAACCAGTGGAAAACTATAAGTAAAATGAAAGTTGGTTAATCCAAAATTAATATTTGAATGAAATAGGATTATTGCTCAGGATAACAACAGCTAAAATTATTTTTTAAACAAAATATAGCTATTCTTTTATCTGGAACATTTTATATTAGCACAGCTTTCCCCACCTGTTCATAAACTACTGCTATTTTAAAATCACATTTAAGTTATATGCTTAATATTGTATCCCAAAACTAAATATAGTATTTCATTTTTAATTTATCTTTCAATTGCTCCCCTTATATCAATCAGGCAAATACCTTCCAGTTTCTTAAATCCATGGTAATTTTGTTTGATGAAATGCTATGTATTTTCTGTTATATGTCTTACCATGTTGGATTGTTTTATAGGAAGGGTCTTGACTCATCTGTCTCAAGTTCTGCAATATAATAAGATCAACATGAGAGATTTTAAGAGTTGGCCATTCAGCCAGGTCAACCTTCCCCTCCTATATCTACACACATTACAGTCACCACACCCTCCATTCAGTGATCTACTTCCTGGCTAAGCATTTCCTGAACAATGAATTTTCAATAATTAAGGTCTTCTTCCTAACACTAATTCTTTCCCCCAATATCTTATCTGTGAATCTTCAATTCATCCAGAAAAAATGATCTAGTAGCCATCTGAATTATATGGCCACTCCCCTGGCTTCATCTGAAATTACCTCAGTGACCAAACCTTTACCATCAGGAGTCACAAAAATCTCGCACCTTCTCCAAAGAGCTTTTCTTGCTCTGAGATACTTCTACATACACATTTCACTGAACCTACCCCCAGACTATTTATATTTCCTCTTTGTAACTTTCTTCAGTTCACTGGCTTTATCAAGAAGTTTTTCCACATGTCTTAGTCTGCGAACTAACTAGACTATAGAAAGTAGACAACAACATAATCACTTTTCAGTTTATTTAGATGATTAGTATTAGGCAGAGGTGCTGAGACTTCTAACATATGTTGTTATTCATCAGCATTGTATAAAATGAAATCTATGTTTTGCCTTTGCTTCAGTCTCCTAATTTTAAGCTAAAAAAAATCAATGTACAAAATGAAATCTTATTTTTTTCTTTTATCCTTTTCTCTGGTTATATTCCTCTTTTAAATGGGAATATTATGCATGCCATTTATTGGGAGACTATGAGGCCTTGGGAACCTTGAAGTGATCTGTATGTTACTAATTTAATTCTCACAATATCCCTTTCAGTGAGAATTGCTATTTTCACTTTATAAGTGCATGAACAAGAGTTCAGAGAGGTTCAACCTGCCAAAGATAACCGTAACTGGTAAGTGGTAGAGACTGTATACATCCTGCTTTATCCCAGGAGAAAGCCCATGTCTACGGTGTGCACTTTACGCTGATTAAAAATAATCGCTTATGTCAAATATATAAGCACATGTACTTTCTGAGTTTTAGAAAGTCCCAGAACTGCTTTCTATTTACCCCTAAAAACTTCTCAAACTGCTATTTATGACCAAATACTTGGATATGTGAGTTTAGTTTGTTCATATTTGCTTTCTTTTTTTTTAACATGTGGGTCAAAATGTCTTATATAACTTTCTTATTATTTACAAATCATGATATTTTCTTCCAGGTAAAATATCAGTGCTAATTTCTCTAACAGAAAACTGAAAACATGGCATTTTGGCCTTTGTCAGTAAAAACATTAATGTGGACTCCACTCACTTGTCCTTCCATCTAAAAAGTTAGGAAAACTCATCTGTAAAGGAGCAAAAAGTGTTGAGCATGACATTCATTAGAATGCAATTGACTTTTTTGCTGAAAATAAAACTCTCTAAAATGTATCTCAGCAGTTTTCTCATAAGAATACATATAAAGGCTTGAAGCATTTTTATTGTTAGTTTAAAATAAGGGGAATTATGTTATTTGTGACTGTTTAGGAAGTCGTGATCTAGATGGCCACATCAAATCAGCATTTTAACAGGATTAACATGTCCTTAAGTCTCTTAGAACTGGAAGAGGGTCACTTATTGAGGAGGAACAAAGCTTCATTAGTGTAACTTCTGCCAACATCATTCAGACAGATAGTTTGTTTTCCATAACTAGAGTTATAGTATATGATTTCTCTTGCATTATCCAATAAATAGAATTTTAAAGGGCATAATTATAGCACATCGCAGGATAGATTGAGATAAAAAATACAAAATAGCACTTTGTTAATCTAAGATGCTTTACTTCATTTCATTTACATGCTATAAATATTGTTTCATGAAAAGTGGTTTTAGAGCTGGCTGACTGACTTCCTCAGTTTTTATATCTTTTATAGTAGCCAACTCCATACATACACATTAACCTGTCTTAAGAATCAGCTTAAAATATCTTTCCTTATTTTAGCTAGTATAACACAGATCAAAATAGAGGCATTTAGAGCATTGACTTAATATTGAAATTTGCGAGAGTGCTTTCCAAGTCAGTAATTGCAACCTCTCCCTGAAGTATATGGTATTATATTGATCTCGGATTCATCACTCACAGCTAGTCAACCACTTGACTCTATTGACAGTGACAGTAGAATGTACAGCAGGTAGGAAGCACTTATGGTTTCCCTCTGGTTTCACACTTCGTGTTTTCTAATTTGATATTGTTAGTGGTTGATAAAATCAAGAGTAGGAGAGAGAGCAGTTAGGAGGATAGTGATATGGCGTTTCCTACACTAGAAGTTTTTTGAGAGTAATGTTGGATAGCTATATTGAACTAAATATTTCAGATTCTTTAATATACACTTCCACATGTTAGATGACTAAAGTTTTTCTTTTACTGGGCTATTTTGTTCCCGTTTGGAGAAACGGTTGAGAGAAATCATAGTAAAGAAATACTGGAATTAATTTAAATATAATTGCGTGTCATCTCTTTGCACTTTTTTCTCTCACTTCTGCCCTTTCTCTTTCTCAGTATAGACAATGGATAATCCTGCGCTTTCCTTTAATTGTATTCCCATAAATCGGCTAGATACCTCTGCAAAACTGGCAGAGGTATCTAGCCGATTTATGGGAATACAATTTTTTGTGCAAAAACTCCAAACCAGGGCCTCATTTATCTAATAGTCTCTGGGAGTCACAGGCAAGCTTTACGCACTGTTTTCTATGGTCAATCATCACAGCAATCACTGCAGTGTGAATTTGGTTAAGAATAACGTATTTTTTAGCATTGATTTGTCAATTTGTTCAACAAGTTCTATGTATGTGTGTTTGCATGCATGCGTGTGAATGCACATGCATGTTTGGTGTGTTTGTGGCCTCCACTGAAGGACATTTTGGAGATAGAAAGAGAAATGACATAGATTTCCCACCCTCAAGGTACTTACAATCTAATGGGGTAATGAGGGCAGTATACACAGAAAATGACAGTATAACATGACTGGTGCTGGGAAAAATAGAGATCATATAAAATATTATTAGAGCATAAAGGATAAAGCCTTTCATCTAATAGTTGGAGAAAAATTCCTCAGAAAACCATTATTTCGTGGACTCAAACCCCATCTCATTAATTTACTCAGAACTGTAGCTGGTGGTATTAAATTTCCAAGTTGAAGAGCACCACGTAGCAGCAAAGTTTTCAAAAAATATACCCTTGCGAATCAGAGATATTGGGAATGGACTTTTCACAATACACATTTCCATGAGAATGATATCTCTTTTTAAAATAAGCAGCAATAATCTATGAGATTTTTAGGTTATCCGAATGATTTCCCTCTACCATAGCAAACTGGCAATCAAACATTCTCCTTATGCTGATATTAATGTTTCACTACTGACTTTAAGATTCAACTAAAATTTTTGGCCAGTTTCTCTCAGAAAAAAAAGGGCTAAATATAAATTATGCAAAAATAGAAATTCTTATTTTTGGCAATGTATATCATCCAGATGGATAACAGTAAATACCTTAACTGAACAGGTTAACTAATTTAGTTTTCTAGGGATACATTTTGCAGATAATTTATCCTGGCAAACCCACTGGGAAATAGTCTGCTCAAGATTTTATTTTCCACAAGAGTCATATTAAAGTCTTCTAAGACTAGAAGCAGATAAATGACAACTTGACTTCAAACTCTTCAAGAAATGACACTTTTTGTCTATCTGTCTCTCTTTTCTTTTTTTCAGAACTATGGTTCAGAGTACAAGTACCGGGTAGGTCTAAAGTTGTTTGGATAAATACTCTCTTAGCCGTGTCTGTGGGCCATCTTGGAACTCCTTCCATTATAATTTTATGTGGCTTTGAAATTAAGTAGACTTGAGTACTAGACCAGGCTTTGACTCTTATTTTTTTAAAATTCATTTCTACTGCCTTTTAAATTTTGCTGAGACTCAGTTTCTTAATTTGAAAAAGAGAGATACTATTTTTTTTACCTCATAGGGCTTCTGTGGAATTTAAATGATAACACTAAAATTGGCTTGCACTATTTCTGGCCAATATGAGATTCTTGGTCGATTTTATAATCTTTACCTTCATTTATAAAATTTGGTGCATTATTTATTAGATAAGGAGAGCTATGTAACCTATCATATTTTCCTTTTCATTCTGACTGTCGGAAATTATAGTTTGCATTCCATTGATCTTATATTTTGGGGGTTACAATTACTGTTACGATTACCTATGCAATCACATTTCATTATTTAGCTATTAATTTATTCCTCATATTTAATTATTTTTGTATTTTCTGCCTCTTAGAAGTATTAAAGAATTTAGATATAAAGAGTAAATAATGACTTTTGGGGGGACTCAATGTTCACAAATATTTGTAATGAATGTTATATACCTTTCAAAAATCTGTGGCTTAGATTTAAAACATGCTAACTTATTTTGAGTGTAAGTATTATCATATTTCAAGTACTATAATGTATATTCTCTCTGAAGATGGCTGAAAAGTCATATTGAATGAATGGTTAGATTCCAAAATTATTTAATGCTTAGTCTTTTCAAAGAGTTTGCCATATGGTTATGAGAGAAGCCATATATAAATAAGAAAGTGAGCAGCATACATGTAAAGTTATAAAATGGATGCACATAATCATATACTAAATGAATGTATTTTGAGCTGAGTCATGAAGGATATATTTTATCTGCATCAAGAAGAGAGAGAGCAAAGACATTTTGGATATGGATATGATGGGAACGAAGGTATAGAAATGAAAATCTCTCAATGATACTCAAGGAATAGTTAATATATCAGTTTGGTGTACAGTATTTTTGCAGAATTTCTCTTCCCAAACTGTGTTCCATAAAGAACTGTGTTCCCGTGAGGTATGTATTCTTTGGGAGTGGGGTGGTGGGGAAAGAAACAAAACAAAAAACAAATATTTCTGTGATTGCATAAGTTAGAGAAATATTTGGTAAAAATAAACACATTTGTTTACTTCGGGACTTTTCAGAGCCTTTAAATTATAAGAAATTCTTTCATGCTCTTGTGACCCTGGAAACCATCTTTGAGGAGCCCTTACTAACATCTCTTGAGACTGGCATGATAATTTCTGATAGACTGATGGAAGATAAGATTACAAAAGTAATTTGGAGACAGACTGTGGAGTGCTTTGAGTGTTGGATGAAGAATTTTGAGCATAAACTTGTGAGGAGTGGATATCATGGGCCTTGACAATATGGGCTCCAGAGTCAGCCAGCTGGGCTCCTCCCAACTGCACCACTTTTTGGGCAGACTGATGTCAAGAAAGTTAGTTAGCCAATCCCTGTTTTAGAATCTACATGGATATTGTGTTTAATAGCAATTTATTTGTAAAACTGTTGTGAAAATTAAATGAGCTGATATATCACATTGTTTAGATCAAAGCTTAGCACAGAGCAAGCCACCTAAAAGCCTTAAAGAACATTAATGGAAAGTGATTGAACAATTTAGAGCAAAGAAATAGTGCTATAAAAGAAGTATTTTAGCAAAGCTAATCTTTTATCAAAGAAATCTTCAGGTGAAACCCTGGCTGTAGTATTAGGAAGCAAAAGAAAGGACAGAATTTCATGCTGTGAAAATGCCCTTCACATCATAATAAATGGGAATAGTTTCTTACAGGGCTGGGATTCAAATCTCTATTGAAAATGTTGGTGTGGAACTGCTTTAAAATGAGGATATTTCTTTTGATTAAATGGAACTGTGTAAATATTTCCCCAAAATATCTGTGTGTGTTGTGTGGATGTGATTGTGTGTGTGTGGGATTAATAAATCCCAGCAATTTATTAACTTTGCTCCTTCACTTTGAGGCTTTTATTTTGGAGATTCACTGTGTCATTTCTATGGCATTCATAATACCTTTTGATTTAATTGGAAATTGGAACGGACTTTTTAATGAAAGAAGTTTTCCAATAAGAGGATATTTTTGAAAAGATAATTTTTCTAATCCTTGGCATGTGAATGCTAATTTTTTCTCAAGTGTGTGGAATTACTTGGAATATATTGTAACAGATTGAAGTTTAGCAAGTATAATAAGATTTCAGTTTTAGAAAACATAACTATTAGGAATAACAACTAATCATTTTATTGTATTAGAGAAAAAATTTGTAGTGTCAACATTTATTTTCAGGCATGTTTTAATAAAAGGAACAAGAAGCAAAGATGTATTTCTAAATACTAGACTAAAATATGGAAAAATAGGAAGTAATGACAAAAAAATTAGGGTGATAGTAAATTATTATAAGCTATATATTTATGTTGAATTGTATCAAAGATTGTATTAAAGATGACTTACTTCTATCTAAGGAACAATAGTTTTTTTTATAAAATTGAAATAAATCTAAGTTGATTCAGAATTTTATTTTAGGAATACTATGCTGAACATGTACAAAAAGTATCATTTGAAAAAAGTTATGAAATTGTCATTAGAATAGTGTATAATAGTGATGGATAAATTTATTATGTATATTTTAGACATTTGAATTACAAACATATGAATATAATTGTAATATAATTCCAACTAATCAAATTGCAAAGTAAGTGTTGCTGACTTTAGTTCACTATAAATATGTTATGAATTCTATATTTCGAACAAATATTTTAAAGTTAACATTTTTGGTAACAGTTTTAAAGTTGTTACTCTGTTTCCTAAATGAACCAGTATGAACCAGTTCTGAACTATACTCAAGTTTAGACTAGAACTAAATCACTGGCCATAGAACTTTCAAGATGATGGCATCACTTAAATTTGTGCGAAATAGGATAGAACAGGGAAAACCTACTTATTTCTGTTCAGCAATAGGTACTTTCATTAAACTGTTTTACCTTAAATGAAGGCAGGTGAATAAAAGGGAAGAAAGCCTTTAGTGAACAAATACTATTGACTGAAGTTGATAGTCATGTTCACTTAGCAGTTCCTTACAGTAAACACATAACATGAAAAAAATTAAGACACTAGTTTTTATAAATGATTCTATCAAAAGGAGTAGGGGGCAACCCTTTTAATTTACAATTCTCCCTGTGTAAAATATAATCTGCTTTGTATCTTTGTCTTCATGACACATGTTCATGACAGAAATGTGTCTATATAAATTATGTTTTGGTGGCTCTCAAGTAGCTAAATTATTTTCTATGCTTTGTTTTTTGTGAACTGCTTATTAGGCAGCAGTAACCTGGAATAATATGTCTGGTTTTTGATACAGAAATAGACAAATTGACTAAGGAAATCTAGATTAGGCAAAATTTGTGTTTCAAACCAAATGCTGTGGTGTGCAGCTGAAGACTTAAGAAAGCAATATGGTTTGTTTGGATATCATTCACCTAATTTCTCAAATTTAAGGCACTCATGAGAGTGATTAAGTAGTTAATCAAGTAAGTCTCTTCACATTCTGATTTCAGCTGGAAAAGAGTAGGGAGGACAGAAAGAAAGAAAACATTAATGGACAATCCAAAATGTTCAGGTACTTTTCCTTTTTCCCTAAGAGGATACCTCTTTCTCCATAGATGGCACTCCTTAACTATAAACCCCTTTAATTATTCTTTGGAGTTAAGTTTGAGGCAATTGATCTAACTCTAATATTTTATATCTGATTTTTCTTCTGGCCCTTTTTGTTGTCTCTAAATATCCAGTTGCATTACGTCGATCTCCCATGTTATTAACAAAGAGTATGCTGGACATGCACCTGAGCGTATTTGAGTTAATAAGTTTTCTGCTAGGTAGTGACCTGGAGTTTATCATTCATGCAGACAAAGCATATTTGTTACACCTGGATTCTTCTGCCCTTGTGCTTAGGAAAATTACCTCATTATCACTTCGTTGGAGCACTAAAATAGTTATAAACTAGGAAACAAATGCAAAATCTTTCAGATATTCTGAATGTATTTAGTATTTGCATTTCTCCAGTGTATTCTTCACCTTGAATAATTCCCAGATAAATACATAGATATTTAAAATTTTTCGAGTAACAATATGAAACAAAAAATCGTACTATATTTTTTATATTGCTTTGAGAATCAATTAGGCACTTTGGTGAGTTGAAACCTATCTGATTATTAATTTTCACCCTATGGGGTCTATTACAGCTGAATTTTTCTATATAAAATCATACCTTTAATTGAAAACTTTAACACAATATATTATAGCTAGCAATAGTTACCTCACAGGTGACTCTGCCTTTTAGGATTATTAGAGCCATAATGGTTGGTCTCTTCTAGGACTCAGAAAATTTCTTCAGTTTTGCTCAGCTGAATGGTCAAGAGAGGCTTTTCCAACTAATCAGCTTGACAGGTTCTCCTTATGAGAAAAATCAGTCATCTTAGGCGTTGCCAGACTTGCCCTGTGTGCCCTATAAATATGTATGGCATGCATGTGCTTGGAGGGATTTAAAACTCATTATTGGGTTCTCTATTATTTTTTCAATCTCTTATTGAATCAATTTACTTCAGTGGCAATCAACTGGCCATTTCAGAGAAGTTTTAAATATACCTATGGAATTACTCCTGTGGTTTAATGTGGCTGGGCCTTTGCCCTGTGCTCAGGCTTATAGAGCATGATGTGGCATTTCTTTTCTTGCTTCTATTTGTAAAGCACAGTACTTGAAGGTGTTGCTCTAGAGCGAGACCACCTGGGTCCAGATCCTTTTCCCACTCTCTGGTTGACTTTTGCAAGTCACTCAACTTCTCTGTGTTTCAGTTTCATCATTTGTAAGATGATTTTGGAGGTTGTAAATGGGTCACTGAAAATACAGTGTTTAAAATAATTCTTCACACACGGTAAGCTTAGATGAAGGTTAGTTCATTAAGATTACTGTGGTGAGTCAGTGGGTCATGTCTGGGCACACAGCACTAAAGCGGTGGTGCTTCTTGTTTCACTGGAAACACTGCTATAAAACACATTCTCTCCTGGTTAATTGTAACAGCCATCTCTCCACAGAGACAAGGCCAGGATGGTTAAGGTCTCTGAAAAAGGCCCTATCAATAGCACCCATCTTCCTCATACATCTTCCAAACAATTTAAAAAAAAAAAAAAAAGAGTGACAGATTGAGGCCAAAATATATCTGTTACTAACTGGTAAGGAAGAACCTGCCTCTGGTGGAGCACTGAATTCTTTCTCCCACAGGAAGGTTGCTCTCAGGAAAAAGGAACCCATATGGTCCATTCTGCCCAAATGCACCAATCTGACATCTCTTCTACCCCTACAGATCTTGAGTAGTGAGGCAGAGGGAAGTCAAATTTGTGATAGTCAGCATACCCCGCACATAAGAGGAAAGACCCAACGGTAGGAGTGGTAAAGATGTTCACTTTGACCACGGTGTATGTGATGGGAAAAAGCACAGAATTTTCTGCCATCAAATACTTAGCCCAGCTACAGTATTCCCAGAGAGGCATTTGGTGAACACTGACAAAGGCATTATCCACATTTTGTCTGTATTAAACATAGCAGAACCGATGTTTAGTTCCCAAAAACATCTACACAGAAATATATGTGCCTCTCTCAAGTATAATCCAAGATGAGTGATTTTAGGGTACTTTGCAAATATTTATCTGTCCTCTGTGAATTTGAAACACTCTTTTCAGATTTTACTCATGTTAATTCATTATATGAAAACAAGTGGCTATCTAACATTGCATTATTATTCCTCTGTTCTTCAATCGCTTCAGAACTTTCACATTTGTACCCTCACCTTAGCTGCTCTGGAGAACACTTACATCTTTTATCTCTTTGAAAGTGAAATATTGTTTCATCATCAATATGAAGGATGTGCGTCTTGGAGGTGAGCTACCTGACATGAACTTGTAGTGCAAACATGTAGTTTCAGGTGCTAGGTTTCAAGTAAAAAAGAAATTGGCCATTGTTCTTTTAGTAGTAATCATCAGTCCCTCCCAAATCAATTCCAAGTCAATGCCCTTGAAAGGTTGGTTGGCATTTGTATTACTAACTTGAATGCTGTTATTTTTTTCTTTATAAATGAAGCAATGTCTGCAAAGACTATGGATCTATTTTTGACCACCAAGTTCCAATTGATAATAGGGATATTGATTTTGTAAGCCCTCTTTATTACTCTAGAAATGAGAAATCAACGTCCTCAGTGAGGGTATAAGAAAAACATAGAAAACAATAAATTTCTGTGAAGAGAGTGGAAATTCTTTGGCAACATTTCAAAGTTATGCAGGGGTCCTCAATGCCTGGGCCACAAACCAGTACCAGTCCATGGCCTGTTAGGAATTTTGCTTTACAGCAGAAGGTGAGCAGCAGGTAAGGAGCAAAGCATCTTCTGTATTTGCAGCCGCTTGCCAGCACTAACATCACTACCACAGCTCCACCTCAGATCATCAGGCATTAAATTCTCATAGGAGCACTGGTCCCTGGTGCCAAAAAGATTGGGGACTACTGCTATAGTTGACTACGCAAAATCTATAGATATACTATGACATAAAAGTCAAGCAAGAAATGAGTCGAATTTTGTCATTAGTTACAAATGTAACTGTACCATATAAGATAGCATTGAAAATTTGTTGTTGTTAGGCATGGTTGGATGACTAATGGCAAATGCTGATAGTATAACTTTAACCAACTTCTTAGCATACTGGCTCCACCTCTAGACTATTTGTTTATTGATCACTTGCACATTTGTTGTTGTGTTTGTGTAATAGAAATTCTGGAATTCAGACATATGTCTCATCCTATGATTTTCCAGGTTTATATCTCAGTTGCTTGATAAATGGATGTGTATATTGATGATATCTTTAGGGAAGATTGAAAAAATAACTATGGGGTATTATCATATTATAACAATGGCTAAAATGTAATGAATTATTATTTTCCAGGTTCTGGGCAAACATTATTTATTTAATCATTACAACTATGCTATACTACCCTAGGCATGAAAAATCTGATGTTCTGTATGTAATTGAACAATGGAAAAGAAAATGACATGCCATTATAAATATCAGAAGTTTTGCCCATATTTTTCCTCTGCCTGGAATGTTTTTCTCTAGATATCTCTTTGGCTGACTTATTAAGATCTCTAATCTCAGTGAGACCTGCCTCACTATCTTATTTAAAATTTCAACTCTTACTTGATTTTTCTTCCAAATTTTAGTAATCTTTGTTATATTTATAACCATTTAACATTCTTTACATTTAAATTATTTCATTTTTTTTTTACTCTCCAAACTTAAATATAGTGGGGTTTTACTTTTTTCTGATAAAACACTTACATTCTTTGAACATTTTCTAGGAAGTTGTAAGCACTTAAAAAAATTGTTGAATGAATGAATCTAGCTTAAATGGGCTGAGTCACTTAAACCATGGTGAAATGTTAAAACTGTTTAGCACATTGTCTGAGTAATTAGTTGAACAATGAAATCTTGTGTATGGTTCCATCCAGTAAGATTTTGTATTTCTTGTTTTTGTTTTTTTTATTTTTATTGAATTATATATTATTTTTTCACTGTAGACATGTCTATCAAACTGTTGAATTGCAAAACTACTGGAGAACATATTCAGACATAGTAGCGTATTTATTCATAAGAGAACAAAGAAACCCTCTAAGGCACAGAAAGTTTGTGGATTTTGAACTGGCTTCTGAATAGTTGAAATGAATGTAGAGAAAGCCTGACTGAATCTAAGTTAACATATTTAAACTGCTTTGTATGCTGACTTCCAATGTAGACTGGTAACAAGTTAATGATTTGTGTTTCAAACACTGTAGGAAGTTGATTCTCACAACAGCTGCACAGGCTTATTGCCTTGGGGAAGTCATAAACTAAACTATGTTGGTAAATCCACATTATAAACAGTTTTAGAGGCTTCTATTCCTTTCTGATAGTATCTTTTTTTATTTTATGGTCTTTTTCTTATATGTTACACACACGCACATCTACACACACGGCAAGAGAGACAGAATGGTAGATCATGTCATGAGAAAGCAACCTTGCAGTTTACCCCTTGAGCACAGCTTTAAATGACATTTTTTATGCTTTTGCCTAACGTGTATGTGACGATATAGAATCTGAAATAGTTTTTCTTTTAACTAGTTAAAACATGTTCTCCTATAGTTGTCCATAGCTAGAATAAAAGCCATATAATATTAAGATTTTCAACATTCATTTTATTGAAATAAAACTTTCCTAAAGATATGGATGCAGCATAAATGTATACACAGTTATATCAGAGTGAAACAATAGAAATGCATTATTATCTCACATTGAACATGATTCTTCAGCAGATTTTCAACACAAGAAAAATCTCATTCTAGTACATATTCAGAAATTGAGAAGTGAGTCGATACTATAGGAACTTAAAAATATTTTCAAAAATAATAAAATTACTACATATTATAAGTTTTACTGGCCAATATTTTAAAATTGAAAAGTTTAGTTTAAAATTTTTGGTTGTTTTTAACCATTGACATTTTTTGTTTCTAATGAGTCTTTAGAAAATTGCTCTGAACTAGAGTGGTATTTAATTTACCTTGTGGTTTATAAAACTACTGATTAATTAAAAAGTCTTTGGGAATAATTATTGGTTAGTAACATTAAACAATTATTATAGAAATAAATTATTTCTAATTTTAACAATCCACAATTAAAAACTAATAGAATTAATGAATAAACCAGAAGTACAGAGATTTGAGCAAC
>NW_011888873.1:5748869-5759139 GCF_000151845.1 Pteropus vampyrus | reverse complement strand
GACACAAATGGCTGAACATGGTGGATGTAGGCTGAACACTGAAAAGAACTGTTTAGGCAGTCTCTCTGGGTATGGTCTCAGGGATTCTTCTGCACTGAGGTGCAGGTAACTTCAGGGACAGCAGTTTTGACTTACAGTCAAACAGCAGACTGAAAAATGTTTTGTTTTGTCGTAGACCAAGTTAATTCACAGGAGAGAGTCGTGCATGGTGGAGGAGTGGGGTGAATGGTTTGGGTTCATGACAAACAGGTCAGAGGAACCTGCCTACCAGAAATGGAGGGACATAGTCAGTGGATTCAAAATAAACTGTACTAGTTCTTCAAATACAGGCTAATAAATTTAGAAATCTTAGATTGTGCAATACAAGCCAATCTTTCCTGTTTGTAATTATATTGATACTATAGACAAACTGAGATAGACACTGGAAGAGTCTCAGGCACAGTAATTTTTTCATTGAACATTTTTGCCTCTGGTGAATACTGAGGTGGTGTGGGAGTGTGCCAAGTGAGAGTAAAAATAACTTAAATTTCTCTTTCACTGTGTCACTACCCTTCCCGTGTAACCATAATTATTTCACAACACTGGAGGATTTTCATTTTATCCAAAAGGTTGTCATGTATGAATTGTACTTCATCAGTTCGCTTACTCCTAAATGTGTCCATAGCCCCCAATATAAAATTCATGTTTCCACATCTATGCTGTGCACCTAAACTGAGCCTTTTAACTTCCTGTCCCCCTTTCCTTCTGCCATTTTTTTTTCTTTTGGTCTTGCTCAAATTCTACCTCTTCTGTGAAACTTTACTAGCTCCAATGAGCTCTGATTCTGTCAATGCCAGTGTATGTATAATAAGTATCATGCTACTTCCAATTTATGCTGTGTGCTGCTGCAGATTTGTGGTTCTGAGGTAAGGGGTATGAGGCTCTGGGCGGCTAGAAGTAAATGCAGGGAGCCATAGGCAACTGCGATATAGTTCTTTATTCCAGCAAGAGCACAGCCTGCCTCACAGGGTGGCAGTGACATCCGGCAAGTGCACGAGACCTCGCATGGTGACAGTGCCTTTTGTACACTGGTTAAACAATAGTGGCACACTGCCAGATGATGGAAGCCCACAAACGGGCACCGGGCACATGGTTACATAATGGGAGAAGTGCTGAGTCACTTCCACCGGAAGTTAGCTACAGGTGAGGTGTGGAAGGGAGCTGACTACATTTATCTTTCTTTCTCTGCACATGCTTTCTAGTATCTTCTCTGTGATTCTTGTGTGAATTTTGTTTTCTTACCTAGAAGGAAAAACTTCGATGGAAGGGACTATTTTAAAAAGCTTACTCTGCAATAGGCCTGCCACGTCATAGGCATAAAACATATATGTTGAACATACAAATTCAAATTCTTAGATTTTCCACATCTTGGTTTGGAACAAAAGAGAAAACACTAAGTTAAATGGCTTATACTCTGAGTTCCCTATAGTTTCCCTGGATAGCTTAATATGCTTCATTCTTTTAAATAAGGGAAATACTAGGAGGCAGCTGTTCTTGTCTTGGCTCTCTGACCCTCAGGCAATCACTTAAACTCTCTGGAACTCAGTTCCCTCACCTGTAAAATGAAGATGCTGACCTCATCTTCTGTGATTCTATCACAGGAATTTATGCCTAATTAGATTCAAAAGGGAGCTGATACAAAGCTGATACAAAGACTTTTCTTCAATCATCTATTTAAATATATTTGTCAAATATATCCTATATTCTATACCATATGCTAGGCACTGGGGACAGTAATTTCCACTAAAAGAGGCCAGACCCAGCCTTCAGGAAGAGCACACACAGGTAATAAGAGAGACCACATGCAGCTTCGTGCACCACTGTGGTCTCAAAGTGTGGTTTCTGCACCAGTAGCATCAGCTTCACCTGGGAACTTGTTAGAAAGGCCCATTCCTCAGCTCACCCTAGACTTACTGAACCAGAAGGCCTGGGAGTGAATGCCAGCAGTCTGCTTTCAATAAGCCCTCTCTGTTCCACAGTAGATTTGAGAACCACTGGTGGATGAGTGAAAACTCATTTTGATGTTAGACAAACTTCTTTTTCTTATTTGTCATTTGACTTTAGATACTTAAATCCTCTGAGTCTCATTTTCCCTTTTTGGGTAATAGGGATACTTAAAGGTCTGTTTTTTTTTTTTTTTTTTTTTTTCGATAGTCAAATTGAATATTTGCCAAGTATGTGACACAATTCCTGGCAAATAGCGAATACAGGTGTTCATACAATTTATGGATGAAGTTAAATAGTATAAATGAGAAAACTGATTTTATTACCTGGTAGGTGTCCAGATGTCAAAAATTATTCTCTATTTTTTAATTTCAAATAAGATTGAAGTCTGTCCCTATGAGACCAAGACTTTATTTCAAGAATGAACCTGGTTTATGGTTAAATATTTCTGTCTCTATATGAATGCATCTGGTTATTATAAATAGGTTGATGTTATTTATTTCACACAGGGCACACAATGTAAACAACACTATAGACCATATAGTGCTATTTTATCTTTCCTCTGTGATTGCCCCGTCATTTTAAGTAAATATTTATTAAAGTACACTATGTGTGGTAATAAATTAATGTGAAATTTAAAGAATATCTACAAACTGAATTTACCTGTGTAATTGGCATCTCAAAAAAAATAAATAAATAAAGAGCCTTTCCGGTATCCATTACATCCAGTGCCAAAATTCCCCACCCTAAGTGTAACCACTATCTTAAATTCTAACACCATGGATTACTTTAGTCAGTTTTCAATTTGATATAAGTTGAATCTTACAGTTAGTACTTGTGTCTTATTTGTATTCACTTAGTATTATGTTTGTGAGATTCGTGAGTGCTTTTGTATGCAGCAATACATAATGCATTCTAATAGCTGTATACACCAAATCATTTTTAATGAGTAACAAAAGGAACATTTGTGGGGAGTTTAATCCAGAAGTCATTCTACATAAATGAAAACCAAAGAGGGATTTTAGAACACCTGTGGAAGTCTGGGTCTCGAACATATTTGAATTTCTAATTTCAGACTTTATTCTGGAGAGATGTTTGTTGGTATTCTGCCAGTTTGCTCAGTACTTTCCCTCCCACACAGGATAGCCTCTCTGCTCTATCTTAAAGAGTCTGTTCTTACTAAAAATAGTCTCAAACAAGGAGAGCACTCTGCAAACGTATGAGTCCCAGAGGTACACTAGAGATTTAACAAAGACCTCACAGAATTACCAGCTCCCAAACTCACCCCTGCCTAGTAGATCGAGATCTTTAATTGGGATACTTGGACATGGTTTCATATTATTAGGAATAATTTCGCCTTAGCAATAATCGTAAAACACTGGTTCTTGCCCTTATTTAACTTGTGCCTTAAAATTTTGAAGCGCAATTAGGTGTTAGGAACCAGGATGGGTGACAGGAAAGGAAAGCCCTTTTCAAGAAATTGGTTCCAGGACACAGACTTTAAATTTACACTTCTAACACCCACACAGCCATGAGTTCTCTCTCTTTGTGTTTCATTAAAGCCTTATAAATGATGATTACTAAAAAAGACATCTTGAGGCAAATTACATAGAACACTTGAATACATTTGTCTCCTGTAGAAACATCCTAAGCTTCAAATTTTAGTAACTTCACGTAACTCTTGTGATATCTGTAAGGTAAATCTGGATTCTAGCAGAAGTTCCTTTATGTTAACATTAGTAGATAATGTTATGCTATAGCAATTTAGATTTACTTAGATGGCTTCAGTTTCAAAAGTTTTTCATCTCGATGTTTCTGTTTTCATATTAAATGTTAGCTGATGCTCCAGTCTTCTCACAGTTGCCATGACAGAAATGTATACAAATCAGCATTATGGATAAGAATGATGTATAATTCAATTTAGTGTGTATAATCAATGCATATTCTAAATGATGTTTTAATGTACCATAAAAATAGCATTCTTTATTTAAAGTATCCAGTACCTGGAGGAAAAGCACATTTTATACCTTATAATTAAATATAGGAAGTATCAGCAGTAAAAGTTTTATTCAAACATATTCAGTATAGTTTAAGTTATTTATAATTTTACATTATGCATCCCCATAGATTTGCAAAGTAATGTTTCTACATTTGTATTATTGCACTGTTGAAGAAAATCAAATTATAAATACATATCTTAATTCATTGGAATATTTTAATTCTCCAGAATAAACAGCAGGTCATATCTCTCAAATCAGAAGAAATTTAAAAAATCAATAAAACTAAAAAACAAATGTATAAAAGAAATATATAACAGTTTGCTAAGTTATCAAATGTAAATAATATATTCTATGACATCCAATGTGTCATCACATTTGACTTGACATATAGCTGCATCCTGAATTGAAAATGGTTACATTAAAATGGAACATTTTAATGAAGGCACTGCAGTTATATTAAAATTTCTCAAAATTATGATAAAGCTGAAACAATTACATTTTATAACTGTGAAAATTCTGAATATTTTTGATTCACAGAGGCTAACATTATATTGCAATTAAATATGTATACATTGAATATGTAATTATACATAATTAGAATTTTCTTGACTACTTATCAGTGTACATTTTCTTCATAATTGTTTTTAAGATGAACACTGTTGTTTACTGTTTATATCTAATAAGTAGAAGTTTATATATGATTTAATTTCATTTAAAAATATAAATACTTATGATCTATGTTTCTTGCACAGTGTTTTAAAAATGTCTAAGAAATAAATGGATGAATAAATTAACAAAATAATTAAATCATCTCGCAGCTAATGATCAGAATATATTTTTGAATTTACCTAGATCAACATCTTATAAATTTTAGTAATCTTAATTTTTTCTCAATTTGTGAATTTGATGACTATATTTCTAAATTCTTATTGTTAATTTTCTAGTAGCTAATTTCTTCACTGCACTTAATTATGCCTATAATATGTTATTGTCATCTTAGTATTAGATTAATAACATGAAGAAAATTTGGAAATGTTAGAAAGAGAGCAGAGGGGCTATTTTGGATTCTGTAAAACCTGCTGAATGTCTATGTTTTTATTTGTTAAAAGGGAACTATCTACTCTAATTTATTCTTACCAGATATTTATATCCACAACAATAATTTTAGAGTTACCCAAAATATGCCAGTATGCTTAATATTAATAATAACTAATATAAAATGTATATTAAGTTTTGGGCACATTTTCCAAGAATGTTCTCTAGGTCATAAAGTTAGTAAATGATGAAATTAAGATTTAAACCCAACTTTCCCCAGTCTCTCTTTTGTTAAGAAGAATGGGAAGGGTCATAATGCATCATTAAGTCACTAACATCATCCTCTGCCACAGACAGATTTTATTTTATTTATGAGTTTTTTATGACTAACGTGAGAGACATTGCTACCACATGTCATCTAGAGAGACCTGAAATTTTGTTGTTTCTACATCTATGCCAGACCCTCCAACCCTGGAGACTAAAAGAGAAAATTTAAAAGCTCTCCAATATAATGGTATTCTACTAGTTTACCTGGTGTCCTAGAATGTCTTTTGTATGGGGATTACAGAAGATCATTTGAATTTATTATCAGGAAGACTATACTAAGAGATAAAATTAAATAGCCAGTTTCCCTCACTGTGTGTGTGTGTGTGTGTGTGTGTGTGTGTGTGTGTGTGCGTGCGTGAGAGAGAGAGAGAGAGAGAGAGAGAGTGAGTGAGAGACAGAGAGAGAGAGAGAGAGAAAGAGAGAGAGAGAGAGACAATGTTTAGAAGACTGAAGTATTATGCAAGAGATTCTTGAATTCATGAAAGGCTCTACTAGAAAGTGTGCATGGCCTTAACGATGTTAAAATTTCCAAAAGTATTTTGGGTCCTGTTAGACCTTGAGGTATAGAAAGCTGAAATTTCTGGGACAAAAAATGTAGAACAAACTGAAATTTGTGTAAATGATGTTGAATAGATTATTATTATCAAAATAAAGAATGGCATTCAGATCACTGTAGGTCCTGGCTATTCAAAGTGGATCCTTATACTTGTACCATCAGCAGCATTTTGGATCTTGTCAAAATGCAGATTCTCAGGCCCCATTCCACCCTTTGAATTTCAGTCTGCACTTAGAAATGTTCTCATGTGATTTGCATAGACATTAAAATCTGAGGAAGATTAGTCTATAGAACAGAAAATATATGCATATATATGTAATAGACTGATTTTAGACTTTTCTCATGATGTGCTCCACTGATAATGCAGGAAAGAATTGTTTAGCTTTAATTATAAACTATACCCACATAATTTAATATAGGACTTCCAGATGGATGTCATCTGATAACTCAAAGATAGAGGAAAAGAAAAAAAAAGGAATTTAAATTAAAAGTTTATTCTCAGAGGTCCATCTTTTATATCATGATGGCTGGGCAGCATGAAAGGGGTGGTGAATAATCATGAAGGAAGGCAAAACTCAATGCTAAAAATAAATGGAAAACTTTTTGCTGGCGTATGGTGGTAAAACAGTCTGATACAGACAAAAGTGGGATTGGACAGGATGTTAAACATGATATAAACTGGATTTTTATTTGAGAACAGTATTAAAGACGGGATTGGAGATAGTTTAGGTGTGTGACAGCTGAGAAGGTGGTTTCATTAAAATGTCTTTGAAAAGGATTTTATCAAATTAATGACAAATTTGCAAAAACATAGAAAAAAGGCTAATTAAAAGTTGCACTTCTACGTGTGAATACTGAAGTGAATATGAATGGATATAAATTTAGTCTAAATACAATTAATATTTATGTATTGTTAGAGTACAGGTTGTCTTCCGTTTGCTCCTTGACCTCTGACACAGAGTATTCTTATAAGTAGCTGCTAAGTGGATGAATTTCTGAGCATAACTGTTTTTTTACTACAGTGTTATCTTCAGGGTCAACATTACAGGAAAGACCTTCAGGGAATAACAACATATATTATTTGTTTTCTTTATTTCTTTTGTTTTTAAGTGATTAAATGACTTTGCTGGAGAGTCATTGCTAACTTGAAGTATGAAAATAAAGCACTGTATTCAAGGTCTGGGTTATTACTGGCTCAATTCATAGGAGTAGGTCTATGATTTGTCTATTCTGCTTACTATGAATCTGCTAATACAGTGTGTCATAAATGGTCATCATTATTATTACTTTCTTTCCTGTAAAAACACCAAAATAACAGTGAACAGACTGAGAATTTCCTGGGCTAAGTACCAGTTTAAGCATTTTGCAAAGACTTGTCATTTAACCTTACCGAATAATCTTTGAAGTAGATTCTGTGATCAGCACTGTTTAATAGATTAGGAAAGCAGGCCGTCTATTTAAGGATATTGACAGGTTTCAATTCCAGGTCTCAGACGTATGGGATTATGCTCATAAACATGGCATGATGCTGCCTTGTTTATGAGAAGAAAAAATTTAAAGGAATTAATCAAAAATAAGATAATGGTAAATGCAGGACATTTTGGCTCATAAGCCAAAATATTATTAACAGTTAGACGGTTACATAAATGATATGAATGTTGATAAGTGAACCATGATATTTTATTCTGCCATGAAGTAGTAACTTTTTAAAATTAATCCTGGTTGTTTTAGAAAATAAAGTATCCATTTTTTACCTTTCGTCCAATCAAATTTTCGTCAGCACGACATGCAACAGAAGATAGATCCATGGTCTGTAGGAAGAGGGGGAAATTTTTCCAATATATAAGACCTTACAAAAGAACTTGGTATATTAGTCAAAGGAAGAAATAAGCCCATTAAAACTAAATAATTTCCATAAGCTATGAAACTGTTTTATTGAGATGGATTCTCACTATGTTCCAGCATTTCTTTTATACTGTGCAAATAGCAGAAGGCTTAGAAATTTATGCATATAATGAATGGAACAACTACAATAACAGATCATTTACCTGCGAAGTTACAAAAAGTTATGGATATTCTGTAAGAAGATAAATTTAAAATTTCTGTCAAGTCAAATGTCTCTGGTGTTTTGTTCTCCAGTATAATGGAATTCATTTTTGCAGACCTTTTAAAGATACATGAGTGTAGCTATAGCAACATGAAAGGAGATTACTTTGTTTCCTTAAGCACACGTGAGCCCTACAACTAGGCAGAGGTATATTTCTCGAGATATGTTGTTCTTGCATCTGAATCGGGAACCTATTTTCACTCTCAATTTTACTCTCCTTAAATTAGAATATAACTATCACATTTTAATATGGAAAATTTGTCAAATTACCATAGCGCTGTGGAAGAATCTTCTATATTATTGTCTTTTCTTCTATTTTTTAATACTATGTGAGCATATACTTGTACCTGTAAATAACTGAGGATATAGTCACAGAACACATGAAAGAGAAGTGCTGAATCCCAGGTGCTGAGAGCTGTTTCTTGTCATGTATAATGATATGTACCCATCATTACAGTATCATACAGAGTATTTTCACTGTCCCCCAAATCCTCTGTGCTCTGCCTATTCATCCCTTTCTCCTCCCCTAACCACTGGAAACCACTGATCTTTTTACTGTCTTCACAGTTTTGCTTTTCCCTGTATTGGCTTCTTTCACTTAGTAATATGCATTTTTGTCCTCTATGTCTTTTCTTAGCATGATAGTTCATTTCTTTTTAGCTTGGAATGATATTTCATTGTCTGAATGTACCAAATTTTATTTATCCATTCATTTATTGATGTCTTGGTTGCTTCCAAGTTTTGTCAATTAATAAAATTTCTATGAACATCCATTTGCAGGTTTTTGTATCAGCATAACTTTTCATCTCCCCTGGGTAAATACCAAGAAGTAAAATTACTGGATCTTATGGTAAGAATATATTTAGTTTTATAAGAAACTGCCAAACTCTCTTCCAAAGTGGATGGATCATTTTGCGTTTTCACCAGCAAAGTATGAGAGTTCCTGTTACTCCACATTCTCACCAGCATTTGGTGTTGTCAGTATTTTAGATTTTGATCAGAATAGGTGTGCAGTAATATGTCCTTGTTGTATTAATTTACACTTCCCTGATGATATACAATGTAGAACATTTTTCATATGCTTATTTACCAACTGTGTATCTTCTTTGGTGAGGTGTCTATCCAGGATTTGGCCCATTTCTTAATCTGATTATTTATTTGTTGTTGAGTTGTAAGAGTTCTTTGTATATTTTGAATAACAGTTCTTTATCAGATGTATCTTTTACAAATATTTTCTTCCACTTTGTGGCTTGTCTTCTCATTCTCTTGTCATTGTCTTTGACAGAGCAAGAGGTTTTAATTGTAATGAATTCCAACATATCCCTTATTTCTCTTATGGACCATGACTTTAGTATCGTATCTAAAATGTCATCACTGTACCCAAAATCATTTAGGTTTGCAGCTATGTGACCTTTTAGGAATTTTATAGCTTTGCATTTTCCATTTAAGTATGATTCATTGAGTTAATTTTTGTGGGAGGTATACACTCTGTGTCCAGGTTCTTTTTTTTTTTTTTTCATGTGATATCCAGTTGTTCAAGCACCATTTGTTGAAGAAACTTTCTTTGTTCTACTGTATTGCTTTTGCTACTTTGTCAAAGATTAGCAGACTATATTTAGAGGGGTCTATTTTGGGGCTCTCTATTCTGTTCTATTGATCTATTTGTCTATTTTTTGACAATATTACAATGTCTTGATTACCGTAGCTTTGTAGCGAGTCTTGATACTGGGTAGTATCAATCCTACAAATTTGTTCTTCAATATCATAGGGACATTTCTGGGTCTTTTACCTCTCTATATAAACTTTTTATAGAATCTCTATATAGAATAAGTTTGTCAATATCTACAAAATAACCTCCTGCAGTATTGATTGGGATTGCATCAAATTTATAGATCAAGTTTGGAAGAACTGGCATCATATCATTTTTATAACAAATTTAATAGAATAGATTTCTTCCTTCTGTTCATCTCCCTTGTCTTCCACCCCACTCAAAAATTTTACTTGGGAAGAAAGAACCAATTTGACACCAATGCCCCCAACTCTCAGCCCATGTGTTAAGAGAGAGCATAAGTTTCTTTGGTTAGCAGGGAATTGTTGAAAAAATACTTTAAAAAACAGTTTAGGACATACTCAAGGTTTTCTGCTTGCCTCCATCCTCTCACCAGCTGCAATTCAAACTGCTTCTCCTCAGCCTAAAGATTTATATCCTTAAGAGAATACTTCAAAATTTATTTAACTAATATTATTATTAATTTTAGAAAA
>NW_011888873.1:5630441-5748819 GCF_000151845.1 Pteropus vampyrus | reverse complement strand
CAATATCTACAAAATAACCTCCTGCAGTATTGATTGGGATTGCATCAAATTTATAGATCAAGTTTGGAAGAACTGGCATCATATCATTTTTATAACAAATTTAATAGAATGGATTTCTTCCTTCTGTTCATCTCCCTTGTCTTCCACCCCACTCAAAAATTTTACTTGGGAAGAAAGAACCAATTTGACACCAATGTCCCCAACTCTCAGCCCATGTGTTAAGAGAGAGCATAAGTTTCTTTGGTTAGCAGGGAATTGTTGAAAAAATACTTTAAAAAACAGTTTAGGACATACTCAAGGTTTTCTGCTTGCCTCCATCCTCTCACCAGCTGCAATTCAAACTGCTTCTCCTCAGCCTAAAGATTTATATCCTTAAGAGAATACTTCAAAATTTATTTAACTAATATTATTATTAATTTTAGAAAACTATAAAGTAAATAATTGGAATTGGCTAATGTAATAAATTGCAATAACAAATAATAAATAAATATGTATATACAAAATATATACAAAAAAATTCTGACTCCTTGTTAATTGAACTTATTCAATTGAAACCTACACATAAGCCTCTTCAGAATCTTTCAGGATTCCCTTCCAAAAAGTGTTCTTAATGCTAAATATTATATAATTATATTTGTATTACTCAAGGTAATGCAAATTATCAGAGTTTATTATTGTAAGGTAGATATAAACCTGAGACTCAAGTTCACTAAAGAGACTTGTTTTCATTGCATTTGTACCAAATCAGCTATAGCGACATTATCCATGGATCTGATGAACAGCTGGTCTTTTGCAACCCAGAGACTAGGAGTTGATAGTCTCTCCTTCATAGAGTGCAGGTTCACTGCATCTCCAACACTCCCACACCTCCCCTGTGTAGTCAGAACTTAACGTTTCCAGTAGCTTTATCTTAGAAGTTCTCGGTATTGTAAGAGGATAGGAGATCTGTGGTATGAAACTCCTATGTGTTTCTCCTGCCTAAGCCTTGCTTTTATTATCTACCTGGGATTTTATGCCTCAGGCTTCACTATTTATCCATAAAAGATAATATTAAGCAGAGACTGAGGCTTATGTAACTGAAACTTAAAATCATGCAGGTAACTAATGAAAATGTGTCAGCCCAAGAAAAGGATTTTGAACTTCAGAATTCCTGAATAATTTTGCTGCTGAAAGAAATGTGCTCTTGGCTTTCAGAATTTAGCAAATACAGTTACAGATATCAATTCAATTCCACATTTGAGTGCCTATTACATGTAAAACCCTATGCTAGATTTTATAAAGGATTCATAAGATGAGTCTATATTCATTATATGGTCATTACTTTAAGCTAATAAGTTACTTTTTTTCTAGATTTACTTTGTTTCAGGCATTGTAGTTGTATTCAATATTTCATTTAATCTATCATAATATTATTTTGTTATAAACTTTTATTTTTGACATTTATAAGAATAAAAAGGAGACTGAAAATGTTTGAACAGTTTGCCAAGTGCCTTAACTTATTTTATAAAGGGGTTCAGTAATGTATATGTAGACATTAAGTCTGTGCTTTTAGCTATGATATTGGTCTGTTGCCCTCAAAGTTGACCATTGGACAGGAAAGGCAAGAATGAAGACAACAAATTAAAATAGAGACACAATGAATGTGATAAAATGAGAAAATAAATTACACTGGAAACACTGGTAAGGGGCAGTTAATTTTTTGTAAAGTAGGAGAGGCTCTAGAGAAAGCAGTATTGCATGCCTGACTTTGAGCTATAATTAGAATTTCCATAGCTAAAAAAAGTTGTACTTGGTAGTAATGTTGGTTGAGGACATGATAGAAGAGGGAAAGGCTCAAAGGGTTTTACAATCTTTGATAAAAGCATGAACAAAGACTTAGAGGAATAAAAATTTTACATTTCTCCTTCTAGAAATGGTAAATAAGCTGTATGGACAGGTAGAGGAAGATGAGCCATACAAATATTTTGCTGAATACTTTTGGAGGGGTTGAATGACAAGTTAAAGCACAAGTAAGACATTTTTGAAAGGCTTTTTTTGCCACTCAGTTGTGCGATCTCATTGATCACAGTAAATATTACCAAATGTAATATGTATCAAGGTTCTTACTATTCAGAAACTCCTTTTCCTTTATTTTAGAGAATTCCCCGCTGTACAAAAATACCTCATAGAAAAGTGAGAAAGTGAAAAAGTTTAGGAAGACATTGGGAGAAGCACCTGAAATGGGTGGGGCATTTTTATACTCTAGAAATTAGGAACCTTGGCAATTACGTATGACATTATCAGTGAATACGTCATTTTCTATTTTGAATTTAACACCAACATTTTAGAAGAGCAATTAACTTATTCTCACAGATGGGCTTCTTCCACTTCCATCCTATTCTTTATAGCCAAAACTATGGCCCTATGTTTATGACTGAAAAAGAATGCCCATCTTTTAAATCACTTTTATAGATTAAACATCTGGTGATTCTTTATTTTATATATTAATTTTGTTCAAATGAAATTTAAACCTAATGGTAGAATGCAGATTAATTCTGAACAATGAATACCTATTTAAAATCATCTGAAGCTAAAGTTTGATAAATATTCATAGACATCTAGCTTTTTTAGAATCTCAAAACATAGCCTAATTGCAGTTAATCGTATAACTATCTTTTGAGTTATCTTTATCATTTATTTTTATAATCATTTTTATTGCTTTGTTTCATACCTGCTGAAAGAGAATACAAGTTGTATTGTTCAAAATAAGGAAGAAATTATTTATAGTACATTATTTGCTACATGTGAAAATATTCAATTTAAATTTAATAATTAGGGTTAAAATTTTGCATTAGATTTTTTTAGGTTTTAAGTTGTGTCTCTATCAATAAGATTTAAAGTAAATATGCATGAACAATATACTAAAAATCTCTACTGGCAATCTACAATTAGAAATTGAAATCACAAGAAAATAGGAAGCTAATAGAGAAAAATA
Source organism: Pteropus vampyrus (assembly GCF_000151845.1). NCBI lineage: Eukaryota > Metazoa > Chordata > Mammalia > Chiroptera > Pteropodidae > Pteropus > Pteropus vampyrus. Next base: position 5,745,845 of record NW_011888873.1, on the reverse strand, counting down.
AACAGACTTGGATTTAGAAAATTTCTTGGATGTGTTCAGTGAGAGTAACTTCAAGAATTATTAAGTCTGGTCCCTGCTTAGCTTTCACTATCAAATCTCACTCCTTTACTCAATATTTATTCTACAGTCTTGTTGCATTACTTATGATTCCCTGAAAGACTTGACAGATAATTTTTCACTCTGTCATGCCTTCTCCTCAGATCGCTTATTGCACACTTCTGTTAGAACGTGTCTCCTTAACACTTTCTGTATATAAGTGGTTAAATTCTGTCTCTCCCATCTGTCTGTGAATCCTCCTGAGAGCAGTTGTTTCATCTATGTTATATGTATCTCTACCACCTTCCATAGTTTCTTATACATAGTACGCATTGTAGACAAGTTTGTTTAAAAAGAAATTAAACTGAATATAGCATGAAATAGCTCACAGACTTTAATTTAGTTAATGTTAGACCAACGATACTGAGTATCCAAATGAACACATTGGAGAAACATGGAAAAATTCCAAGCAAATGTTAGCAGAGAGAAACAATTTTGCATGTGTTTTAAATTTTGCCATGTAGGTGCCTGTGCTAGAACTAGACCTGCTATAGTGTGTGTGTGTGTGTACACACACGTGCGCACGCGTGTGTGTGTGTGTACGCACGCGTGCGCACGCGTGTGTGTGTGTGTGAATACTGGAAGGTAACTATTGCTGAGATGTTACTTGATTTTACTTAAATCACCTGTCTGAGCAAGCAACTGGATAGGTACAGTTTGATGGATTGGTTTATTATGGTTAAATTGAGCATGGAACAATCTAAATTGATCACTAAAGAGACAAAATCCTGAACCATTCATGCCTTGGCTGTTTTAATTCAGTTCTATACCTATTTACAGCCAAAATAGGAGAAAAAAATGTATAGATTTTCTACACATTTCTGAACACATTCTCAACACATTTTTGTTAGAAAACAGTACATTTAGACATTTCACTGACCAGATAAAAAACAAATGTGGTAACTGACAGCATACATTATCCTTTAAAACCTTTCAGATCATATTACTTTTCCTTTCCATTTCATGTTTGTTATAAATCTGTAGTCAGAGGAAAATTTTAAGAGTCGTTTCCATTTTTATGTTAAGCATTTCTTGTGGTGTGGTATGCTCTGACTCTATACTCTTAACTCGGAAATTTTTCTTTTAGCCATAAATTTTTCGTATAAACTATAGTGATGCTATTTTCATTTTTGTTTTACAAGTCATGCTTTCTTTCTAGGAGATACATTTTGCTAAATGTAGCACAGCTTTCCTTGTTTGAACTAGACTACTAGGACTAACATTTTCTTTTATTTTTTTTAACTTATGCCAAATCAAATAGATAATATTCATCTATGTCTGAGGTCTTAATTTTCTATGTAGTAATGTAATTGCTCAGTTTTCTGAAAACCAGAGAGAATGCAAATTTGAAAACTATGTTTTATGATCTGCTGAGATCTTATATACATTGATAAGAAGGACAGTTAGGAATCATGTATACTTTCAAAGGTAAAGTAATTGAATTGCTTTATTGTATTACTAGATTGCTGCAGTTTTAATTTTAGAACATGAGGAAAATATAGTTTAAGAAACAAAATGAAATAACAAGCAATTGATACTCTACCCCATCACTCAGTTCTAAACCTCTGTTTACATTTTAATGAATATACCTACAGTGTTCAATTCCTGTGTGAGTAAATATCTTTCTGAGGCTCTTTTGGTGGTTCTTTTACAAAATTGGACTATTTGGTATTTTTAGTTGTAATTTACTATTTTTGTTTAAACTAAATTTATACATTTTTATATTGGTGATTTTTCTTCTTCCACCTGTTTGTAATTGGCTGCAAGATTTCACTTTAAAATATGAATGTACTATAATTTATTTAACCAGTTTTCTATTATTGAACTTTTAAATTGTTTTCAATTTTCAATATTGTCAAGATTACTTTGATAATTAACATTCTTTTCACTAAATTTTGAACATTTTAATGAATATTTCTTATAGTTTATTATTTTTAGAACTGAAATTGCTCAGTGTAAGAGTATTTTTTTTTCAGCACAATCAACTATGATATCCGTTTCTTCTTTCATTTAAATACATTTTATAAGGTTGACAATAAAGAAACCATTTCTTAAGATGTTCTGAAAAGCATTGAATAATTCAAGAAAACATTGCAACTTAATGGCTTGGTTTTACCTTTTAGCAAATATATTTGAAAATATTGAGAGGACTGTGTTCTAAGTATTCACATAACATCAGATAAATAAATGGACCATGGAAGATCCATATAAAAGAGAAGTTTCTTTTAATTTACTCTTTGGCAATAGCCATAAAATACTAATATAAATGTCACTTATTTATGTACTTATTAAGACTGACAGCCTTGGCACCAAGCTTACTGTGGTCTCTTGTCACAGGACATGTTTTATGCATATCTTCTGCATTTAGAAAACTATGAAACAGTTTTTTCTCTCCATTGCACCATAATAGAGAGAAGTCCAGTAACCTTCCTGCTCTTCTGTTTCTTACAACATGGAATTGTTTTCATTCGGTGGCTGGAAAAATGAACAGTTCTTCCCAATATCCTAGTATGCTGCACCCAAGAAAACTCAGTGATCCTGCTTTTAATGTCTCTGAATAAGGCTATTTGCAATTAGACAAATGATATACAAATGACCAAAATGAGCTAATTTTTTTACCGTTCCGAAATTAGGATAATATTTAAGCAACAATTATATTTGTTGTTTAAATATGGTGACACCAACAATATTAAAACATACTAGAATTACAAAATGAAGTGTTCACGAGAGAGTGTTGTCAACTGTTTCCTACTCTTGCTTGAAGCTATGATGGCTGAAAGGCCTAATTAACTCTGGCTTGCAGTAGCCGCATCGGCAGGATTTTCTTAGAAGGGATAAACCTTGCTAAAGCAGCAGCCAAGACTCATTAGCTTTTAAACTGCTATTCAGACCTATTTTCCATTGAACGAGGGCATATTTATGATAAAGAATACAACTGTTTATCTTATGTTCATATTTAATTAGTCTAATGGCTTTTATATCAATATTGTTTAGTCCTTATATTTCTTAGGTAGAGAAGTAGCCATCGAGACTTACTATTTATTACCTTTAAATGTTTTCACTTATGATAAAACAAGTCCCTCTCCTGCAAATGCCCTCGGTGATTACATTTATTAAACAGTCATGGATAGGGAACTTAATGACTTAAAAGATACTCAAGTAAATTATAGCCTTTAAATCCTATTGATCTATTTACTTATGTATCTTCTTAAAAATGATTCCACTATATTTCCTGCAGCTCAATTATTATGATTCTGTTTCTCTTTAATAGGATCTTTTTTCTCCATTAAGTTATTTTTCATTAATGAAGTTACACTCTAATAAACTCCACTGCTTGGCATAGTTGATACATAAGAGGCAACAGTCCAATTCTTTGCCAGCACAACATCCATTTTAACAATGAGAAGATTTTTCCACTCATAGATACCAAAAGTTATTGCCAGTAGAGAATGCAGGGAGATCATGCAAATATGAAGAATGGACCTGAGCCTCCCACAGGGAAGGGTAGGAGGTGTGGAGAACCTTCCTACAAAAGCATTGCATTTCAATTTCTTAAGCTTAGTGCAGCCCAAGCAAGCATACATTCCAGTTGGATCTCAGCCTCAGTTGCCATTTGCAAGGCCTGTTGTTGATTCTTTCAAACTTCCAGATAACCGTCAACTGGGCTCACTCATATATAACTCTATGTCTTCTCTTAACATGTCTCAGAACATCCTGAGCACTATCTACAGTCATGTCCATCATTTCAAAATCTAACTATGTGTTGATGAAAATCATCCTCATATTTTTATTTTTTTCTAAAAAAATAAGCAAATATATTCTCTGAGCTATCTTTTTTGAGCTTCGATATACTTTATCTATCACAAACTTCAACATGTTTTGCTCATTTTGTAATATAAAAGGTTACATTTAACCAATCCTTTCAATATTACACTTGAAGTTCATTTTAAGATCATGTTCGTTCTTTGTGTGCCTCTGAATTTTAGGGTGATCCTGTTAACTTTGCTGAGGTATAGATAGACTTGCTTGATGTGTCCTTTTTTTCACTCACATTTTTTTGTTTGTTTACTCTGGTAGTTAACCATGCAAAATATATATTAAATTCCCTATATATTTAATCAAGTTTACCTCTGTTTCTTAATTTTTCCATAAGATAGTTTTATCTTTCTACATGTCCTGTTTAGATGCCCAACATCTACCTAATGAATACCTGCATTCTCTCATACTTCTATATTAATACACAGCAGATATTAATTCATGAAGTAGAAATATCATAGATTCTGCTAGAAATGGTTTATTTCCAACTTGAGTTTATACTGTATTTACTATAGGTTTCAATATATGCCCATATTTCTAAAAAGACAAATCCTTATCCACATCACCAGTACACTCCCAGTTAAAAACCTGAAAACTTATTTTCATGAGTTTATAGTGAAATAAAAGCTTGTTTAGGAGAAAGGGAAGTACAGATAGGGAAGGGAAAATTCTGTGGATGACATGGTTACTGTCCCTCAACTCAGTCCAACTGCTCTTTACATTAGAAGAAAGGAACGGCACATCGAATGAAACAAAACATACACAGAAAGGTCCATTTCATTGATATACTGTCTTAGTCTGTTTGGGTTGTCATAACAAAAATACCAAAGACCAGAGGGGAGGGGATTTAACAACAAACATTTGTTGCTCACAGTTCTTGAGGATGGGAAGTCCAAGATCAATGCACTGGCAGATTCTGTGAGAGCCCATTTCCTGGTTCATTGACAGCTATCTTCTGGTTGTGTCTTCTCATGGTAAAAGGGATGAGAAAGCTCCCTGGAGTCTCTTTTATAAGGGCACTAATCCCTTTCTGAAGGTTCTACCCACATGACTAACCATTTCCCAAAAGGTCCTACCTCCTAATACTGTCACGTGCACATGAGGGGTTAGGATTTCAACATGTCAATATTGGTGAGTTACAAACATTCAGTTCATAACACATTGTAAGGTTTTTAAGGCACAAGAACCATTGTGTTGATCTCATTTAATAGAGTATAAAGAAGAATGGGGGGACCACCACTTCCCTCATAGCATGTGGCATGACTTTCATTTATTGAGGGCTCCAGAAAATACAATTTGACATCTTAAATGGTAGTGCTACCTTTTTCTTGCTGCTTTGGTTGGGTGAAAGGAGTTATGCACAGGGGAAAACAACTGTGGTAGCTTTGGAAACCTCAAGTCAAATTGCCCTTGACAGTTGTATGCCATAACAAATTACTGCACACTTGTAGCTTAAAACAACAAAAATTTATTCTCTCACAATTCTTGAGGACAGATATCAACATTTAAGGTGTCATCAAGGTAGATTCTTTCTTGGGGGTTCAGAGGGAGAATCTCTTCTTCACCTCTCTTCTAGCTCTGGAGGTTGCTAGTAATCTTTGGTGTTTCTTAGCTGATAGAGACAGTGGTACTCCAGTCTCTGCCTCTATTGTCACATATTGTTCTCTTGTGCGTGTCTATGGTTTTTCCTCTGTTTTCTTGTAACAACACCTGTCATTGAGTCAAGGGCCACAGAAGTCCAATAAACTCAACTTGGTCACATCTGCAAAGATACTATTTCCAAATAAGGTCACTTTCATAGGTACCATGGCTTGGACTTCAAAATATGTGTTTTTGGGGGGACCAATTCAACCCACAACAGCAATGTTGGAGAGATTTTTGTTTTAAGGTCAGTAGAGGCAACCGTGGTAAACACTGCTACGAGGGCAAATGGTACGAATTCCATGTAGTGCTATAAGAAAGCTTTCTTTGCTTTTTCTCTATTTTTAAATGTGGGCCTTTTGGAAAGATTCTGATTAAGATTTGAGGGAGCTAATATATTATGTTGAGCCCTATGAAATTACTTGCTTTTGTGAGGCAAAGAAGTTTTAATATTAGCAATTTCTCATGATCAAATCTATTAGCAGGTCAACTCAGAGTCACAGAATTATTACATATTAAGACTGTTTCAGTTTTTATGATGTCAGACTAGCATTCTCGCCTTGCACAAAATAGAGGATTGAGCTACATAAGCTACATGGAGTAAATGGTTGCCTTTTTAGCATGAAAAAAAAAAAAAAAAAGTACTCCATGCTTGAACTTGCTCTAGTTACATAGTTTAAAGATTTATAAGCAAGTTTAATTGTCATGTATATTCGATAGATGTTTCACAAAGTGACTCTATTAGACAATATAATTTTGGTTGTCTAAAGTTAGTTAAGCCTGATGTGAATAAATACATTTTTCATGCCATAATTTTATGTTATAGTAAGGAAGAGTAAAGCAAGGTGAGTTGAAAAGATTCAAAGTCCTGAATAAGCCTGTGAATTAACTTCAAATTCAAATCTTTTTAGTGATGAGCTAGATATCATTCTATTTATTTATCCTTAGGATTTGCATAATGATTTTCCCCCCTCTTAACATTTATCAATGTGGAGCAGCATCAAATTTATTTCTGATCACTTTCCCAAATTTTCACAGTAATTTACATTCTAGCACTATTTTATAGGAACTGGCTGGCCCAACAGCTGTCCCTCTAGATTTGCATTGATGTTGTTTTGAAGTGTGTAATGTCATCTCATAGACTTCACTTGACTTGATTGAATTCATTTAATTTTAGATTTCACCACAATGCTGTTTCTAGCAGCTTAAAATATTATCACCAAAAATATTTGCATATACTAATTTAGGTTTGTTTATGAGAATGCACTCAATAAAGAGCACAAGAACCATTGTGTTGGTCCCATTTGTAGCTAAAACCTATTTTTGAAAAATACATCATTGATGTCATTACTTTGGTTTATCAGTTTAGTGAACAAACCCTCATGCAAAATTCATTGAAAAGAGTTTGGAAAGATGGTAACTAAGAAGAGTTACTCTGATATTCACATTTGACTCTTGTTTTTGATTGTGCATGCTTTTGAGATTTGTTTAAAATTTCTCAAGAAAACATGACTTAGAAAACAAAATTAAGCAAACGGTAAAGAACTGGGAGAAAACTTTATACTCTATTCTAAACTGGGAGAAAAATCCTGATCAAAATTTTGCAACTCTTAGAACACATCATCTTATATGTTAAACAAGCATAGAGTTCAAACATATTTTTAGCAAAACAAACACAAACGAATACTGCCTTAAGTTTTTATTGAAAATTAAGACAATAATATATTGACATTTAAGTGCTTCTCCTGGGTGGGGAGGAGAATAACATACTTGTTTAGGGTGTTTGGTGATAACCTGCTGCTTACTTAGTGCATTGAATACATTTATATTTTGTTTCTCCCTTAGTTGTACATTCCTGCAGCTTCAAAATGTGTTTCTAGGAGCAAGGAGTTTCATTAGGTAGTACCTGGAGGCACCATGGACAGACAGTCATAAATAAGAAAAGCTATGTAATTCTGACCTCATCAGACTACTCTGGACAAATGCATTTTTAGCCAGGGCTCTGGTGTCTTTATATCTGATGCTAGTCTCTATGCATATTTTTAGAAAATTTATTGAGCAGAGTAGAACTGTGTTCCTGGTAGAAAAGTTAGACAATATCCAAAGTTGAATTTCATTTTCGCTAATGGGCTACCTATTTCTCTCTTCTGAAAAAAAAAAAAAAAAAGAATTAGACAAGTAATGGACTACTTCTGGCTTTTTCCTCAGAGCTCTTACCCTCAGGTAAGATTGTGGAATAGATTATTGTTTATCTGCTATGTCTTTATAGTGGTACCTACAAAATTGTTAAAACATGCATATACAATAGGCATTAATTTCCAGGCAAGAAACCCAGAACATTAGGACTATTTAATCAGGTACTTGGTTTTGAAATGACTGTTGATATTCTGAGAGGAATTTCCATGAAAGAACTTCTGTGGCATTTTTAAAGTACCATACATAAAAGACAGAATTAAGGGGAAATATGGAGACTGAATAGGATACCTTTCACACTCTAGGGGGAAAAGTTTTTTAACACATCAATTTAGTAGCAATAAGAGGTAATATCTTTGTAATATGAAAATGACCACATTAACAATGCTGAAAAATAAATCGACTGATAAATTGTTATTCTACAGGAAATAGTTTGTTGGTCACCAGGATTGATGTTCTTCAGAGGGTTGCCTGGCATTTGAGACTGGATCAATGTGATGAAAAGCTAAGGATCAGCTAGAATGTAATGTTGCCACACCACAGGCAGTGGAATTTCATGAAGAATTTTTGTGCTGATCTTGTGAAGATGTTATCTACCATTATTATTTAATAAAAATGCAATACTATATACATTGCAAGTTTGAAAGACACCTTTTTTAGTATCTAAATAACATTACTTTGATAATCTCTGTATACACAAGCTCTTGTATTTATGATGAGCATTTGAATATTTTGCAACATTTTAATTTCGTATGTTTGCTCAAAACTATAGAATTAAATAATGCTTTACCAACCATAATCTAAAACAAACATTTTGAGAGAATGCTTTTAATACAGAAAACTTTCTCTGTCTCTCTCTCAATCTCTCTCTCTCTCTCTCTCTCTCTCTCTCTCTAATTCTGCAGTTTAAGCGGAATAACTATAGCGTTCTTGTTAGGTAGGTAGAGACTTGTCTTGAGTTCCAATTTTAAATCTACCCTTTACTAGTCGAGTGATCTTAGGCAATTCATTTAACTTCCCTGAGGTCTAATTTTACTCATCTATAAAATGAGGATATTAATGATAAACTATTTCAAAGAACTGTTGTGAGGCTTGAATGAGATATGTAGGTAATGCAATTAGCCTAACATACAATAGACATTCAAAAAGTTATACACTGTTTATGGTATCATAAGGCAAGTGGTGGTTAGTCACAATGTCTGGCAATCAGCCTTGTAACTAGATTATAGAAATCCTGAAGATAATTTGCTCTGTTTCTATTTTACAATTAATACTTAAGTACTAATCAGAAATATGAAGATGGCTCACTGGAAATTAATTCATCCTCTCATCTCACTAAATTCTCCTCCATCATTTGCTTACACACATTTGAGCAGCTAATTAAATCATTTAAAGAATAACAGGGTGTTTTATTGTGAACTTGGGAATTTTAATATTTTGTATAAAATTTTCAACAGCATTTCATCTAATCATAAAGACTAATTAATTGTATAAAGGGAGAATTTGGTAGAAATCAGTATTTTCTCTGCATTTGTTATCAAAATAACTTATTTACAAAACTTATGGAAAATCTTTTCTGCTTTTATTGTTTGCCTCCAAAGTCCAAACTGTATTTCAGGTGTTTACCTTTTATATTCCGCTTTAACACTTTCCCAACTTTTTTTCTCCATATAAAATTTTAAGATGATTTCTCCAATGATTGCCAATATTTGTGACCTCTAATTTATGTTCTAAGTATTTTTCTTTCTTTCCTTTTCTCAACCCCATTTTTCATGATGTTATTCCAACTCCCTTCTCTTTTTCAACAGTGTTTAATAGCTATACCATGTATTTACCTAATGTTTACATACATCTTTTTACCACTCATAGTGCCTGACACATTTCTATCCATCTAGTAAGAAGGCAGTATATAAGATAATTCCTTCTTAGTAGGTAATGGGTTAAACATACTACTGATAAATCTAGGACATTAAAGATATATGCAATAGAAGAAAAGTGAGAGTAAAAAGAAGTTAAATTATTTTTTTCTCAGTGATAATCATTGATTCCACATTTACAAAAGGGAATTATAGAGGAAATATATATTTTGTTTCATTTTCATAAGCAATTCGGAATTATATTTAGCAATGATCTTTGATTAACATGATACAAATACTGACTTTTTTTTAGGTACCAGAAATATGTTTCCTACTGACATGCATTTATTGAGGAGGATAAAAAGAAGATGAATTTTCTCTCCTGTTTACATGTATAATTTTACTTTCAAAGACAGAGATATTTTTGACTAGTTTCATTATACCTATTTGAAAAAGACAGTTGCATTGCCATCTGGCTTGGAGAACTGAGAACAATTCATTTAAGTTGTTGATTTTAAAAGTGAAGAATATCAGTGTCACCTCTTGAAAATAAAGGTTTGAATTATATATAATCACTAAACATGTAATAGTAGAGTAACAGCCAGGAAATCTGAGATTTGTGGCCTAGATTTTATGCTTTTACCTTTGAAATATACAATTCTCAAGGGAAGACTATCGATTTGTTAAATCTGTGATTGGAATAGGTTTGGTCTTAGCCCTATGCAAATGTCCAAATCCATAACATATAGTTCACTGTTGACACTGCAACAAAAAATAACCTGCTTTTTCCTGTTAATTTTCTACTCCTTTTAAAATTTTATCTTGTTGAACTATATATATGTCTTTAAAGCATATAAAACCCTTTTGGAAAGCGTGAAGCATAAATAAACATACAGCATGATAGAGAAATAAATAGCAGAATGTCTGTGGCAGTTTGTAAGATTTATTAGACAAATTTATTGAGGAATCGGTATTTACTATTGTAGTTATGATACTTGTAACCATTGATACATCTACTATTTTTATTTTTTTAAGCTCCCATATCATCATTCAAGTACCTTTAAAATATTAATGGCAACAGCAAAAAAGTAATGCCTAAGGTATATATTCTGTTACAAAAGTGTCTTGGATAATAAATTTGAATAGTATCAATAATATTAGGACACCAAAGAAGCTGTTCTATGGCCTTTTAAATCCAACTTGGTAGGAACTATCACTACTATAATGTATCCAGGCGCTGTGTTCAAATTTGCGTCTGTCAGCTCTTATTTGCTATGAATATATATGAAAGAAGGTAGTCTCTGATGACTATCCAAAGAAGTCTAGAATATACTTATTATGGAAGAGAGGTTTATTTTTTGTCAAGAACATAAAAGCTGTCTGAAATACTATTATATTTCAAAGAGCTAAAGTAATGTTAAAATTAGTAAGTAAGAAATAAATATATGTAAAATTAAGGTCTAATATTTTTAATTTCTCATCTTTATAATCTCAATAATAAAATTACATATATTTTGAATTGTTGGAATAATGAATAATATAGGCTTGTCTTAGAAATTTAGATAGATAGCTCTATACATACATACATACATTCAGACAGACAGACAGACATATAAACACACACATATTGATGTTTTCAAACATAAAAAATATGTAGCTTTAACTGTATATTTTATCATCCTTATTTTCTTATTTTATCCATTATAAAAAAATATAGGTTTTTCTTTGAAATGGTAGCTACTTTCAAATATTTCCCTTTAATAAAATATAATCAAAATATTGTTAATAAGTCAAAATAATGAAAAGAGTATAAGTGATTACAGAAATGATGAAGAGCATTTTTAAGAATAAAAGAAGACTAGTAGGTTTGTTTTATTTATGTTTATGTTTTAACAGACATTTATAGTAACAGGGAAGCTATAACTGGTCTTAATTCCTGGTAGCTATTACCATGCTTTTGCTACATAGTGTTGCCAACCAGGTAGCTGGTTGAAGGGATATGATTTGGAACTAAATTATGCAGCAGAAATTGTAATGACTACAGATCAGTGCTTTCTTAGCTGGAATAATTTCTGTTCCCTTTCCCACACTGCTAGGGTGCAAATCTAATCGTTCTAATAGCCTTCTTAAAAATGCTTAATTGCTCTTGGTTGCCCATAGGGAACATTTGAAATTTCTTAATATGCCTCACATGCCCATGAAGATTTAGTTGTTGCTGACATCTGAGTTATGTTTCTTGAATATCTTCTGTCCACTGTGTAATCCAGCTGGGCTAATATGCTTTTATTTCCACCCAACAATGTGACAAGTTATCTCTTGCCTCCAGTTATTTGCATATGTCCTTTCCTCTTCTGGGAGTCATTTTCATTTCTACTCACATATCTTTTCTTCATCTGGCTGTTACTTGCTCATCATTCAGGTATCTGTTTACTCTTCTTTTCCTCCCAAAAACCTCATTGTCTAGAAAGCTTTAGTTTTCATTCTGTACTCTGCCATGAAGGAATTGCACATCTTCTGATCTGAATTTCCTATAAGCTTCCAAATAAATGAGTGTATCTAATTTTCAGTCCCTAGAAGATGGTCTTAAACACAGTAGATGCACGGTAAATATTTGTTGAATAAATGAAAGCCACCCCATCCTCTGGAAAGAAGCAAAACTATATAATTATGCAAGTAGGCAAATTTAGGTAGCGATTAATTCAATTAATTGACCAACCACTGGTTCTTTCAATAAGTATTTCCTGAATACATATTACTTTTTCTGGTGCTTAGTTGGTCATTGTAAAGATTTGATCAACTGCCTCTTCAATTAATAGCAACATCTTAGAAGTTTTAGACTCCTTAGAGGAATTATAAAAATTATAAATTCTATGTAATATAAATTAACTTAATTCATGTTGAAGTTATGATTACAAAGCCTATAAATAAGTAAATATCATTAAATATTGCATGTCTGAGTGCAAAAGCCAGAACATTCATGTCTATATAGCATTTTATCAGATATATAACCTTAAAAATACTATTTTAATTCTTTGTTATTTTCCACAGCCCAAATGCAATAATCCTTTCACCAACTGCTCTCCAAAGGTTAATATATTTGTATATATGAAGGCGAAAAGAATCACATTCATGGTTGCTAGCAAATTGGATCTTTTAGTTAATGTTCAAAATCCTCAAATGCAGAATGGATTATTTGTGTTCAATTTATGGAATTTGAAATCTCAAGAAAATGTACGGGCTCTAGAGCATTCAGTTGCTCTAACTGCTGTAAGAGAGCTTTACCTTAGTTTAATAGTCCAATTTTAGAAAGTCATGGAAATGCTCCATAAAAAGCAAAGAAGCAACAGGAAAAAAAAAATAGCTTAATAGGAATAAGCTATGACTAGAATTGCAGTTTTTGGAATAATACATTAAGTTTGTAATCAATTATAGATGAAATGTCAGGTCCATATTTTTCCACATCATCTTCCAGCATTGCATTCCTCATGCCAAAATTAATTATGGAAGTAGCACCTCTTCTGTCGTAACTGTCTGGACCAAGAAGAGTGTGATACCTGCAGAACAGCAATTAGCATCAGAAATCAGTCACTGGAGGCTGTGTATCTAAGTTCATCTAGACAAAAATAAGCCTCTGTATGACTCTTTATTATGTGTGTGTGCACGCACACGCTGATCTTTACTTGTAATCTGTTGAATTGGAAACCTGAAATTTTCTGCTTGTGTCTGAAAACGGGACAAATCAGTATAGTTATACCCCTGTAAATAGGAAGATGGCATCTCAGTGACACAGAGGGAAACATTTGGGTTTGAAGTATTTTTTTTAAGGTTAACAATCCATATTTACATATAGAGATGTATTAGCTGATTGCATAGAGCATGCCTACTGTGGTTGTTTTCATTGCTGGTCTTTAAACATCATGTAGTTATTTATACATTCAAAGTTCACTTCAAATTTTATTTTATGCTTAAAGGATAAATATATTTTGGTTAAAAAATAATAAAAATGAAAAAATGAATCTTTCCAGAACCAATTTTATATATCAGGTTTTTTGAGACTACTAAAGCTAATATTTACATTAATTTAGTAGGTAAATAAAGATATTTAGAGGAATATTCCTAAAATACAATTTTGATTTATAAAGTAATAATGTTAACATAATTCCATTGTTTATAGATGATTTAGAAAGCTATATGTACTCGAACATTTTACACGCATGGTTTGTGCAATTATGCATAATTTGCAGATGCTTAATTCGTGAAAAAAACAGATTTATTCTTTGCTGATCTTTAGAGGTACACAAAAAAAGTAACAAAGTTCAAAAAAACTTTTTTTTGACATGGCTTTACTTCTTGTCACAATCATTCTTTATTGTGACAAGAACTAGATGCATTTGTTAGTTTACGATGATAATATAAATTATGAAAATAGGCATTGAAGATATTTACTCTGGCAAAATCTAACCCTGAATGCATTTGCAGCTTCTTAACCTGCAGAATATGTAACATTCAGATGACAAAATTCCTGCTCTCTGAGAATCTACAATCTGGAGGAGGGCAAGTAAGAGACAGTACATCATAGCACAACTGAAGTTGTCAGTGTATGCTGGGAGTCACACAAGCCCACTATAACCGAACTTTCAAAGCAGGGCAGGTAACTTCCGGTTAGATATCAGAGGAAAGTTCACAAAAATTAGGTCGTCTCTCTTATGCCATGCTTTTTAATATAATGGTTTCTATAATTTCTGCATTCTGCTTATAGCATAAACATTCCATGGAATAACTCCAACAATTGCTGCTTCTAATAGATGTTCTGCTTCATTGTCTAAGGGCTTCCCTACAACCATGTGAACACTCAGGAGAAAAAAAAAAGAGGATCATGTTTTGCTGATCTTTGTGTCCAGTACAGGGCCTGGCATATCCACATACAAAAGATATTTGTTTTATTTATCTACATTTTTAACAATATATGCTTTGTTAAATTATCTTTGCTGACACAAGATTTATCTCTTTTGTCAGTGCTACCTGTTCTTCCACATAATTAAGTCAGTGACTGAGTCTAATAGCACTTAAAAATTGATAATTAACATATTGTATTTGAAAACATACTTTTCACCAAGCAGCCGTGGATAAAAAAATTCACATATAAACATACTAGTTTTCTAAAGCCAACAAAGAAACATAATCAAAAAGCATTATAACCATTTTTCTCTAAATTCAAAGGAGACTTTAAAGAAGGCACTGTTTCCCAGATGTTTTCATGATGAGTTATGCTAAAGTGTATTTTAAGCTTCAGTGGCTATAATCACAGGTGTAATTAGTAGGCACTTGTTAATCATGTAATAAAAATAACATTTACGATTTACCTATTAGCCCTTGGTTCTCTTTAATGGAATAGATAATCATGCAGGAATGTTTTGGGCATTGGTTAAATGTGAAAATGGGACTGAAGAACCAGGATCCAAATTGTTCAGTTTTGGTTTTATTCGACAGAGTCGATATATTAGTTTCCAATTGCTGAGGTAACAAAGTACTACAAAAAATGGCCTAAAACAACACAGATGTATTATGTCATAGTTCTGGAGGTCAGAAATCTGAAGTGCATCAGTGGGGCTGTGTTGCTTCTGGAGGCTTGAGGAGAGAATCCATTTCCTTATCTTTTCCAGCTTCAAGAGGCTGCACTTTTTTCCTGGGCTTGCAGCCCATGGCACTCCTACCTCTACTTCCATGGTCAAATCTCCTTTCCTGACTTTTACCCTCCTTGCCTCTCTCTTACTAGGACCCTTGTGATGACGTTGTTTCTACCTGGATAATCCTGAGCAATCTTCCCATCTCAAGATCCTCAGTTTAATCGCATCTGCAAAGTCCCTATTCCGATGTATAGAATCATATTGTCAAGTTCCATAGGTTAGGATGTGGATATTTTTAAGGGTCCGCTTTTCAGCCTATCACAGTTGATTACCTTTTAGTTTTAGATTTATTTAGAAAAAGTATTTCTCCCAGGTGAAGGCAACTTAGATATTTATACTTTGTCTGTGAAGTCTTCTTAGGGAAGGCAGGATATCATCAATAAAGAGAGAGGAATGGGACTAGTACTGACAATCTGGAAAATTTGTAGCCATAAGGAGTGCTTATTTTTATTTGGAATAGAAGGATAAAATCCACTCCAGTTAGATCTTCATATAGTTATATTTCTCACACTACAAACTCCTTGTGAAACAAATAACCAAATTAGCTTAGAGATTTTGTTTGCTTGTTTATTTGTTTTGTTAGTGAAGGTCAGACCAAAAGGAATGAGCTGTCAATTCTAGTTGGCTATTTCTTTTCTGAGATTGTCAGAAGTTGTCATCATGTCGTGAACATAAATGAGTATTTATTTCCTATGATCAATTTTATTTAAAAGAGAATGCATAGACTATAAAACTATTAGCAATAGTTCTTATAAAATTAAATGCTTATTTTACTTAAAATATTTTTTACTTTGCCAATGTCAGTTGCTATTTATTTTTGATATATGTTTTAATGAACTTTATATTTAAATTCAAATTGTTTATTAATGATATTAGTTACTCTTGTTTTCTGTGTATCCTTATTTTTTTAGGTGAGAACTTTCACTAGAGTTGGGAATCATTAAGTCTTTGTAATATACCGGAGTAAAAAGGTCTCCACTTACAAGAATTTTTTATCTTATTAGTTTCAGGTATATAGTACATTGGTTAAACATTTATATAGTTTATAAAACGATTCCCCTAATTGCTCTTTCTCTCCTCTGACTCTCCACCTAATGAATACATTAATGCTAACTGCATGCCATATGCCATACTCCCCATGCCTGTGACCATCTCTCAACTACTAATTTGTACTTCTTTAACCCTTCACCCCATTCTCCCAGCCCCCCAACGCTTGTCCCCTATGTCCATCACCGGATTGTCCTCTATATTTGTGAGTCTGTTTTTGATTAGTTTGTTCTTTTTGTTCCTTATATTGTACATATAAGTGAAATCATATGGTATTTATCTTCTCTGTCTGACTTATTTTAGCATAATAACCTCTAGGTGCATGCATATCATTACAAATGGTAGGATTTCATTTTTATAATGGTTGAGTAATATTCCATTATATATAAATCATAACTTTTTTATCCAATTGTCTATTGATGGGCATTTATGTTGCTTTCATATCTTGGCTATTGTAAATTGTGCTGCCATGAATATTGTGGTGCATAGATCTTTACAAATTATTGTCTTGCTTTTCTTTGGCTAAATACCCAGAAGTGCAATTGCTGGGTCAAAAGGAATATCCATTTTTAACTTTTTAAGAAACCTCCAGACTTTTTGTCATAGTGACTGTACCAATTTGCAATCCCACTAACAATGTATGAGGGTTCCCTTTTCTCTTCATCCTCGCCAACATTTGTTTTTTGATTTATTGTTGATAGCCATTCTGACAGGTGTCAGATGATATCTCATAGTGGTTTTAATTTGCATTTCTCTGATGATTAGCGACTTTGAGCATATTTTCATATGTCGATTAGCCATCTGTATGTCCTCTTTGGAGAAGGATCTGTTCAGGTCTTCTGCCCATTTTCTAATTGGATTGTTTGTTTTTTTGTTGTTGAATTATGTAAATTCTTTATATATTTTGGTTATTAATCCCTTATCAAGTGTGTCATTAGCAAATATCTTCTCCTAAAGAGTCGGTTGTCTTTTTGTTTTGATAATGGTTTCCTTTGCTGTGCAAAAACTTTTTAGTTTGATGTAGTTCCATTTGTTTATTCTTTCCTTTGTTTCCTTTGCCCGAAGAGATATATCCAAAAAGAAATGACTGTAAGTAATATCAGAGAGTTTACTGCCTATGTTTACTTACAAAAGTTTTGTGGTTTTGAATCTTACATTTAAGTCTTTAATCCATTTTGAGTCTATTCTTGTATGCGGTGTAAGAAGGTGGTCCACTTTCATTATTTTTAATATAGTCCAGTTTTCCCAACAACATTTATTGAATGGAATGCCTTTACTCCATTATGTACTCTTGCCTCCTTTGTCGTAGATTAATTGACCATATAGGCATGGATTCATTTCTGGGCGCTCTGTTCTGTTCCATTGATCAGTGTATCTGTTTTTATACCAGTATTATGCTGTTTTGATTAGTGTAGCCTTGTAGTATAGTTTGATATCAGGTAGTGTGATACCTCTAAATTTCTTCTTTTTTAAGATTGCCATGGCTTTTTGGGGTCTTTGTGGTTCCATATAAATTTTAAGATTATTTGTTATAGCTCTCTGAATAATGCCATTGGTATTTTGATAGGGATTGTATTGAATCTCTAGAATGCTTTGGGTAGTATGGCCATTTTAACAATGTTGGTTCTTCCTGCCCATGAGCACAATATATTCTTCTATTGATTTGTATCGGCTTCAATTTCTAAATGGGATTGTTTTCTTAATATCTCTTTCCAAAAGTTCATAATTAGTGTAAAAAAATGCCACTGACACTTCTGAATATTAATTTTCTATCCTGATATTTTACTGAATTCATTCATCAATTCTAACAGTTTTTTGATGGAATCTTTAGGGCTGTCTATATATACTATCATGTTATCTGCAAATAACATGAGTTTTACTTCTCCCTTTCCTATTTGGATGCCTTTTATTTATCTTTCTTGTCTTATTGCTGTAGCTCAGACATCCAATACAATGTTGAAGAGGAATGGAAGTGGGCATCCTTGTCTTTTTCCCAATCTTAAGGAGACATTTTCATCCATTCCCTATTGAGTGTTATGTTAGCTATAGTTTTGTCATGTATAGCCTTTATTATGTTTTCTCTATTTCCACTTTGCTGAGAGTTTTTATCATAAATGGATGTTGGATTTTGTCGAATGCTTTTTCTACTCCTATGGATATGATCATATCGTTTTTATCTTTCGATTGGTTCATGTGGTATATCACATTGAGTTGTGTATATTGTATTAGACTTGCATCCCAGGAATAAATCCAACTTGATCATGGTGTATGTTATTTTTAACGTATTACTGAATTCGGTTTGCTAATATTTTGTTGAAGATTTTTACATCAATGTTCATAAGAAATATTGGCCTACAGTTTTCTTTTTTTGTAATGTCTTAGCCTGGTTTTGGAATCAAGGTAATGATGACATCATAAAAGAAGTTAAGGAGCCTTCCCTTTTCTTGAATTTTTTTGGAATAGCTTGAGAAGAATAGGTGTTAATTCTTCTTTGAATATTTGGTAAAATTTGCCTATGAAGCCATCTGGTACAGGACTTTTTTTTTTTTTTCAGAGATTTTTGATTATTGATTCGATTTTGTTGGTGATAATTGGTTAGTTCAGATTTTCAATTTCTTCTTGACTCAGTCGTGGGAGATTATACGTTTCTAGGAATGTATCCATTTCTTCCAGATTGTCCAATCTGTTGGAATTTAATTGCTCATAGTGTTTTCTTATGATTTTTTGTATTTCTATGGAGTCCATAGTTATTTCTCCTCTTTTGTTTCTGATTTTATTTATTTGAGTCCTCTCTCTTTTTTCCTTGATGAGTCTGCTTAAGGGTTTGTCAATCTTGTTTATCCATTCAAAGAACCAGCTCTCAGTTTCATTAATCTTTTATACTGTTTTTCTAGACTATTTTGTTTATTTCTGCTCTGATCTTTATTATTTTCTTCCTTCTACTTACTTTGGGCTTTGTTTGCTGTTCTTTTTCTAGTTCTTTTAAGTGTAAGGTTAGATTGTTTATTTGAGCTTTTTCTTATTTCTTGAAGTAGGGCTGTATTGCTATAAATTTCCCTCTTAGGACTGCTTTTGCTGTGTGCTATAGATTTTGAGTCATTGTGTTTTTATTTTCATTGTCTTTAGATATCTTTTGTTTTCTTCCTTGATCTCATTGTTAACCCATTCATTGTTTAATAGCATGTTATTTAGTCTTCATGTGTTTGCGTATTTCCAAGTTTTTTTTTTTTTTTGTAGTTGATATCTAGTTTCGTACCATTATGATCTGAGAAGACTGCTGATATGATTTCAATCTTCTTAAATTTATTGAGACTTGTTTTGTGTCCTAACATGTGATCTAGTCATAGAAAATGTTCCATGTGCACTTGAGAAAAATGTATACTTTACTTCTCTGAAAATATCAATTAAATCCATATGGCTAGTGTGTTTTTTAGGCCCATTGTTTCCTTGTTAATTTTTTGTCTGAATGATTCACCCATTGTTTTCAATGAGGTGTTAAATTATCCTACTACGAGTGTATTACTGTTAATCTCTTCTTTTACATCATTCAATAATTGCTTTATGTATGTAGACGATCCTGTGTTGGGTATGTATATTTTTACTAGGGTTATGTCCTCTTAATTTATTGATTTCTTTATTATTGTATAATGTCCTTCTTTGTCTTTTATTATAGCCATTATTTTAAAGTCTATTTTGTATGATATAAGCTTTGCTGTCCAGACTTTTTTTTCTTCCATTTACTTTTGCGTGAAATATCTTTTTCTGTCCCTTTACTTTCAGTCTGTGAATGTCATTTAATCTGAAGTGGGTCTCTTGTAGACAGTATATGCATAGGTCTTGTTTTCTTATCCATTTCACTACTTTATGTCTTTTGATTGGCGCTTTTAATCCATTTACAGTTAAAGTGGTTATTTATACGTACATAGCTACTGCCATTTTATTATTTTATTTTTTTCTTTTTTACCTCTTTTTTTCTTTATAGAAGTGCCTTTAATATTTCTTAAAATACTGGCTTATTGGTGTTGAATTCTTTAAGCTTTTCTCTGTCTGGGAAGCTCTTTACCTCACTTTCCATTTTAATCGAAAACTTTGCTGGGTAGAGTATTCGTGGTTGTAGATTCTTGTTGTTTATAACTTTGAATATTTCTTACCAGTCTCTTTTGGCTTGAAGTTTCCATTGAAAAGTCAACAGATATTCTTATGGGGATACCCTTGTAAGTAACTAGCTGCCTTTCTCTTGCTGCTATTAAGATTCTCTCTTTATCTTTGACCTTTGGCATTTTAATTATGATGTGTTTTAGTGTGGGTCTGTTTGAATTCCTATAGATTGGGGCAATTTGTGCTTCCTGAACTTGTATGTCTAATTCCTTTGCCTGGTTAGGGAAGTTTTCTGTCATTATTTCTTCAAATAAATTCCCAATCCCTTGCTCTCTGTCTTCCTCTTTGGTTACTCCTATGATCTGGATATTGATATGCTTCATGTTGTCCCAGAGGTCTCTTAAACTATCCTCATTTTTTTTTTAATTCTTTTCTTCTTTTTGTTGTTCTGAATGTGTGTAGTCTGCTACCTTGTATTCTAGTTCACTGATTCTATCTTCTGAATCATCCAATCTGATTTTGAATTCTAGTATATTTTTCATTTCAGTTATTTTATTCTTCATTTCTTTCTAGTTCTTTTATATCATTTCTGTGTCCTTTTTTATGTTTAATATCTCTCTGTTGAGGTTCTCATTGTGCTCATCAATTCTTCTCCTAAGTTTGTCGAGCATCCTTATAACCATTATTTTGAACTCTGTCTCTGGTAGGTTGCTTGCCTCTATTTCATTTAGCTTATTTTCTGGAGTTTTCTCTTGTTTCATTTGTGAAATGTTTCTTCATTTTCTCATTTTATTAGCCTCTGTGTGTTACTTTCTATGTGTCAGGAATATTTGTTTTGTCTCTAGGCCTCAGCTAGATGGCCTAAGGTGGAAGGTGTCCCGTGTGGCCCAGTGGCTCACTCTCCCTGATCTCCTATGCCAGGGACTCTGGACATGATCTTTATGTGGATTGTGTGTTGATCTTCTGTCGTTACCAACCCTTTACTGTTATTAGTACATCAGTGGATGGGATTAATGCTCAGGCTGACAAATTGTGGGAATTGGCTGCACACACAGAGTAAGAGTTCCTATGTGGAGGCTGACCCCACTGAGTGGGATTTTCCCTACCATGGTTGCGTACTTGTTATACCAGTACCTGTGTGTATACTGGTAATGGGGCTACTCAAGATTTGCACTGTTGTGGTATAGTGCCAGCCTGTGGATGTGTTGGTTTGGTGGCCCCTTGAGAGGGGCTCCTCAGTAGGCCAAAGTCAGCTATTGCTTTTGATTGCTTAGGGCTACCTGGAGGGAGCTACAAAGCGGTCCACAAATGGTTGTTGCCTATGCTGGTTCTATAGGTAAGTGGAAGAGACAATGCTGTAGGCACCAGTCTGGTTATCCCCTGTCCTGACCTAGGGCAATTTATCAGAGGGACCAGTGCTCTTCAAGGCCCAACACTGCCTGTCAGTTGCCCATAAGTCTCTGAAATTGGAAGAGCCTCTGGATGATATATGTGTTGGATGGTGCAGGGACCCCAGGGGTCTCCTGGATCTATTGAACAAATATCCCCCTGCCACTGCAGTGTCAGTTTATATGTCAGCACTGTCTCCCTGAACAAGCTTTTAATCGTAGCAAGGTCAGCTGCTGCCCATCTTGGGCCTGAATGCACCACCCCAAGTCAGGACAGCTGCCTATTATTGTGCAGCAGGCGCTTTGTGTATCGGATGAGCAGGAGCTCAGGGAGTCAAGGGTTCTCAGACCAATCGCCTCAATTTTCTGCAGTTTCTGTGTCTTCACCTTCCTACAGCAGTCACAGTTCACATGGAGACAATCTGCTGTCTGAGGTGGTCTCACAGACCCTTGTGCTTCCCAGATGCAATATTGCAACTCTTTTAGGTAGCAGAGGTCTGCCTGCAACTGGTTTTCCTCCAGTGCCCACCCTGTGCTAGCCAAAGTTCGTTGCCTGTGTAGATTGGGAGACCCAGCGGGGAGGGGCAGGATGGTGGCTGTTCACTGTCAATGGGCCACCTAGGGCAATTTGTGTGTTGGATGCAGCAGGGTTTCAAGGAGACAATGCCCATCAGATCAATATATCCTCAGTCTTGCTGCAACTTAGGTAACCATTCATGTGTTCCCACAGAAGTCCCAGATCACAGCAAGACCAGCTGCTGTCTGGGACTGGCCCACAGATCCCTGAGATCTGCCCAAGTTCGTGTTGGCATTAGTGATGTGCATGAGATTGTCTCTGAAATGAGTACTCACAGTGTTGGCTATCAACTGCAAATGTTTGGCCCTAAATGGGTACAGGGCACAGCAGCCTCCCAGCAACAAAAGCCCCCACCAATCCGCAGATTGGATGGGACGGGCTGATCTCTTCTGAATAGAACTTCCTAATGTCTCTATGGAAGGGGTCTGCACAGTTAAGCTGGCATGGTCAGTAGATTGCCCAGATAGGGGGCCTATCTAAGGCACAATGGTGGCTGCCCTTCCAGCCCTCGTTCTGGTGCTAGGTAATTCAGACTTTCTCAGTATGAATCCCATGCGAGTCTGACTCATCACTGGTGTCCCGGTTGAGTGTCCACAGGTCAGAAAGCTTGTGCGTAGGTTCTTCCTAGGGCGTCTAGGGTTTCAGTCTCATTCTGTCTCACCCAGATGGCCGGAATCCTCTCTGAATTTTACAGTCAGAGATATTGGAATCTTCTTTTCCCTGGACTGGAGCCCTGGTCTGGGGAGCCCCCAAATGAAGCCAGGACTCCACCTCGTTCAAGAGAGCCTCTGCAGCCCTGCTCTCCCTCTGGGTGATTCCCCACCACCCCCAGGGGTGTGGATCTAACCCTATTTGTGACTTTGCCCCTCCTACCAGCTCCAGTGTTTATAGATGACTATGTGAATATTTTAATATTTTAAAATAACATCATTCCACAAACATTTACTTTTCTTGATAGACAAGCTATTTTCCAGGGTGTTTTATGATATGTAGTAAAAACTTTTCGGGGAAGAATTCTCCACGTGTTCCCAAATTGAGATTAAATTAACATTATATATGTTGAAAGTACATGTTCTATTTAATGACTGGTGTCATTAAATGTTCAACATTTCCATCAGAACTTAAAATTGTCAAAGACACTTTTGGGAGTAGTCCTGTGATGTGATTATCTTGTGCTAGAAATACAGAAATACCATATTCAAAGTAAATAGATGAGTTTTGTGAAATAGCTTGTATTTCCCTTATTCAAAATGTGAAATATGCTTCACTTGATCTTTTTAAATTGTTTCTATGACATTTGCCACAGTGGTCATTAAATTAGATAGTAATAGTTCAATGTGTATTTGGCTTCTTCTGTTTTTCAGAAATAAAGGAATTGTGTTGGCTACTTGTTTGCTTTATGGCCTCTACAGGAACAAATGTGCTCATAAAATGCATATTAAGAGTTCTTCAATTATATTCCTACTTCATTCAGCACTCTGGCCTCTTAATAAGCTTTTTCAGGTCTTGTCTATATTCATTTAGTTTCTTCGACATTTCTCATAAGCTTGCCTCATGATTTAAATGAAATCCTATTACAAGGTATAGTAGAATTACAACCAAGTACATTTGCCAACTATAATTCCTTTCAAGAACTTTGACCACATTGGAAGAAAAATTATTTTGCGTTTAATATCTTAACTTTTTCACTTTTTAAGAAAACAATCAATTGAAGATACATGCATATATTCATATATACAGACACACATACTAACATATACAAGCACATATTTTAATAACGAAGTAATAGGTTCCTGAGATGATCTCTTCCAACGCTTTGGCTTTATATATTGCTCAAGTTAGATAGATATTCATGTACCTGAAGTGAGACGATGGCATGTGTAGCACTAGAATTGATTTCTTTGTTCCAGGTTACATAGTTTTTCCAGTAAACTATGCTGCCTTTTTGACAAAGTGTGCACTGAACAATATAAAAGTTATAGCCTGATAGTACATGATGCACCTGGGCTAAAGGCCCCATTAACTTTTTTTTTTTTTTTGGTGCAGAAGTTGACACTTTATCAAGTTCTTGACAAGGTCAAGAGTTGTCATTATAGCTTGTCATTTGCCTGACACATTGGCAGTATGTGCTTCATACAGTGTGAGTCCAGGCAGAATGTGATTTTTTTAATTATATATTTTTTTGTCATTGCTAAATAATGCACAGGTGATGGGCACAATGATAAAAATATATCAAATTGGTTATGATTATATTCTCATTTCTTGCGTTCTTTGTTAATTTTTTTCACTGCTTGCTCATTTCTATCTTTTAAAGATATGATCATTTCAAGATCTGAATTTTGGTTCTTGAGCCTGTCTCTACCAACCTTAACAGTTTTTCATCAGTTTCTTTTTACTTTTGCCTTCTTGAAGGCTTTTATTCTTTAATTTCTTTTGGAATTTTTGTCTTGCTTTAGTTTTATAGTAATCTTTCTTTTTAATCCCTAGTTTCATCTTACATGTATGAAGTAAGGTGACATTTCAATATTATAGATTTTGAGCACTGAAAAAACACCCTTACTTTTTAAATTAATATATATTCAATAATTTATTAGTAGTAGAATCAGGACTAATAAAATAGTGGGAGGTTGATGTTATAGTGAAATATTGGAAATCAGGTAGAGGTAGGGTTTAAATCTCAAGTCTGTCACATATTTCTGGCTATGTGGTGTTTAGAAAGTGATTTAGCTGCCTGTAGTTTAAATTTTCTTCTCCATATAATGAAGACAGTAATACCTGTCTTACAAGGGTAATGTAGAAATTAATGAGACAATCTTTAACAAAGATTCTGAAATGTATGATATTTTCATTATGGAATGGCTATTATTTTTTATTTATTCATTTGAAAAAATAATACATTACACAGTATGAAGGAGATCTTCATATACTGCTCAACATGCTTAAAGGACCAAGCTGAGTGACAGTTCAAAGAAAAAATTTTAACTCCTTCTTGTCAAAAAACTTTCAAAATCATTCATTTTCAGAAAACCAACATTTTCTCAAAGGGAATAAATTACCTATTTAATTTTCATATTTCTTGCTAGTTCTCAGAGATTCTTCTCCACAGATTGTGGGGAGATGCTAAATGTGTATTTGTAAAGTTGTGAGAACTTTTTAAAAAATAACCACCAACCATTCAAGGTCTTTCTATCTCTTGTATCCTTATTTTAAATATTTCAAAGCATTATTACCTGCATATGTTATTTATTTACTTATGAATCTGTTTAGTATCCACTTTCTCTCCCAATGCAAGTTGCATGAAGAGAGGAATGTTGTAGGTTTTATCTTTAGTGCCTAGGAGAATGCTTAACATTACAGAAGTTCAATTGGAATATATTAGGTCGATGGATGTATGGATGGGTTTTGAATATTCACTTGTCCTCTACAGACATGTTAAAGACTGGTTTTCTGGAATAATATTAGTAAAAAAGATTTTTTAAATCCAAAACAATTCTTGAGATTTTATTTATAACACATTATTGGTCATTTGTTTACATTTCTTTCTGGAATAAAAATTATTATGTTTGTTAAATATAAGTAAATAATTTAGCCCAAATTTATTAGCACTCAATCAATGTTAACTATTATTAGTCCTTGATTTGTTTGTTTATAAACATGCTTAAAATCATTTCTTCAAACCTTGAAATAAATTTTTAAAAATTAGTTCAAATTCTATTACAGAAATATTTGAGAGAGAGAATAGTTTGTTTTTTATTATAAGGTAAACAGTTAAGAAGTTGGGTCAAATTCCATGTACTGTCTAATACTTAAAACCATAGACAACTTAAATGTAGTGGAAGATATTTTTAAATGTAGTGGAAGATATTTCTACTCTATGATTACTAATAAGTGCATATGTCACATTTTATTTAGAAGTTACAGCATTATTACAGAATTATTATAAAAACGGTCATCAATAATGATGAATTTAGATATAACTCAAATGAGTTGATTAAAATGACAGTAGAATTTCACTTATGATTTTGATGTAAATGAGCTACAAATATACACTCTGAGCTTGAACATGTTACATTTTAAAGTGCCCAATGTACAACACAACAGAAACTAAACTGATGTAATTAATACTTAGAAAATGTTGAAAGGAGTAACTGCCATCTGTTCTCATCAGGGGTGTTAATGTACACAAAATGCAGTTTATTATAAAATAGCAACAGCTGGCAATACAGTAGTAATTTCTTTAACTGTACTTTTTAAATCAAGATTAACTGGACACAATGATTTGTAACAGCAATTGGAATTAAAATTGGACAAGTGATATATATATTAGAAATAATAAATTTTTAATTTTATTTGAAATCATGTTACAGTTTTCATGTATATAATGATTTAGTTGATGGCTTCAAATCAAATTTTAAATAAATTAACCTGAAATTGTGTGTGTGTGTATGTGTGTGTGTGTGTGTGTGTGTGTGTGTGTGTGTGTGTATATATATATATATATATATATATATATATATATATATATATATATATTGTTTATAGGCAAGGCAACCCTTGGTTGACCTCACAGATTGTAAGGACCTTGTCAGATTACAATTCCTTATTTTTTATTTTTTACGCCTATAGCACCTGGTCTTTCTAGGTGGTCTCCCATCGAAGTACCAACCAGGCCTGACCCTGCTTAGCTTCTGAGATCAGACGGGATCGGACTTGTTCAGAGTAGCATGGCTATAGATGTGAGATATATTTTTAAAACAAAAAATTCTTAAATTGTAAATCTTCAGTGGAGTGAGTGTACATATGAGCTACAAATAATGCTGTGCACATTTCAAATATTCTCAGTAGTATTTGAAGATAAAAGTATCAATTTTTAGATTAACCAAAGATATTTTGTTGGGGTTTATTTTTTGGTAATACATAATTAATGGATTTTTATGGAAGAATGTGAGAGCTCCATTAAAAATGTATTTCCTACATTAAGGTGAAATAAATTTTCCCACCTTTATGTGCTATGGGGTTATTTTGCAATTTAATATTAACTATTATAGAATATAAGTTTCTTCAGTGACCTTGTAAAAATTAACTAAAATTTGAATATTATTTTAAAATGCAAACATCACTTAATCACTTGAAATACTACATCTGCTGACATATGTATAACTATTTTCATTGAGAAAGAGATTTATTATTCCTTTTATGTCATTCTCATTAACTTGTAGAAGACATGCTTATATAATAACTAAAATGTAACAAGATTCTCAGCTTTCACAAATGTAATTTACGGAAGAGCAAAAGATAAGCCAATACTCAATATCATACTGAAATGAATCATCATTGATAACTGCACTTCTTCCTCCCTCTGCTTTGCTTTTTATCTTTTCCTAATATACTTGTGGATGAGGAGTAATTTGAAATGAATTTCGTTCTAACAATTATACAAACTGCTGCACTCCCATCTTTCTTACAAACTAGATTCAGATGAAAGGGAGAAAAAAAATTGCAGTAAAACTTCCTTCTCAAGAGGAGTGTCAATATTTGGAGTGGGATGATTAGCAGGACAGTGATTTGGGAAGAATAAAGGCCCTGCTGTGTAGTGTTCTGACATATACATTCAGTACAGATCCCTCATTCTCATCGCAAAAGCTGGGAAAGAAGGTAAAATATATGCAATATTTAGCAGAGTAGCAGACAATAAATGGTAACTGTTATGTTATTTTATTAATACTAACAATAATATTTTAATTACTTTTCTTAATATTAAATCTGTCTTAACTACGAAAATTACCTTGATTCTCGTCTGGTGAACTATGCCTGTTGTCTTTTGCCAGATGAAGGTACTGAGACTAGAAAGTTTACAGAGTGACACCTATTGTAGTAATGGATATTACTTTCAGACTCATCTCTTTTGCTACTTTGCTTGCATGACTTCATTCATCCATTCACTAAATTTTTATTGACAAACACTGTTCTAGCTAATATGGATACCAATATAAATAGGAAAAGATCCTTGTTTGAAATAAGCTTTGAATCTACCATAGACAATATTTATTGCAGCCTTATGATACGTATGTCATGGCAGTATGGGAACTTAGAGGAAGGAGTGCTTTATTGCCTGGAGAGATCAGTCAAGTCCATTTGGATGCTCTTGAGCGTGGAGTAGAGGTTCTGTATTTGCATGTAGAGATGAGACATTTCTAGCTGAGTAAGCATTCTGGGTAAAGACAAGATGAGCTAAAATGTGGCATATTCAGGGATACTAGTGACTGCAGAGTCAGTAATAAAGCAAATGTATTTTCCTTTCTCTTTCCCTTTTTAATATTTTTTAACTTTTTTTTTCTTATTTTCTGCCTGTGCAATTGGTCTGCCACTAACCCTGCTGGTATTACTCAGACAGATATTGTTGCATGCTGACAAACTGGACTGTCTGACATTGAATGGTGGTTTTATTTTGATGAGGGTCTTAGGTCCTCTTTGTTAGTTTTCCACCATTGAAAGACTATAATGCTAACTTGCTCTCAGGGATATATTAGTAAAAAGGTATAAGAAATGTTGAGGGGAAATATTTATAAATGATTAAAATGTAGAAGGATTACCTCTTCATACTGCTTTTATAAGTGACCTTCACTACTTAATTTATTCATAGATATCCTTGTTGCAGAGTTTATTGAGGTAAGCTGTAAATTTCTAAAGTGATTTATTTAGTAATGGCAAAGATAAAAATGATAATCCTGTCACTGATTCAGAGAGAAAAATGGATACCCTGAGACCAGGTAATTGTGTAATTCTCATGCTTGCAAAGAAAAATATTGCCATAATACATGGCAGCAGAGAGTTTAATTTCTAACTTATTTTCTAGATCTTGACTTTTTTACTAGGTGTACAGTAGCTATGTGATTGTTTGGAGTCATTGTGGGCTTGATTGTCTTCTGGTTTTGTATCCCATGGGTATAATCCAAGGATACTTTGAAGGCAGTTAGAGATCCATGTGCAGATGACGTGTTTCTTACAATGTTCACAATGCAGAATTGATTCTTTTTATTTTAGAAAAAAGCACTCAAAAAATTCAAGCAGAGAAGTAAGATTTGTTGACTTATTGAGGAGCTTACACAAAGAACTTCAAAATATATAAGATGATAGGATGCTTCCAAAAACTAGAAACATGTAAATATTTAGAGAAAAAATTGATTGTACTCTGTAATAGAAAGATATATTTTAATGATGCTTAGTATTTTTTTTTTGTCTTGTATTTTAATAGAAAATTAGACTAAAAAATTTTTGATGGAAAAGGTGAATGGTTCAAACTTTCAAATGCTGTGCTTTAGAGCAGAGGTTTGTAAACTCTGGCCTATAGGACAAATGTGGGCACTGGTTGGTGTATGACCTATAAACTAAGTATGATTTTTACATTTGTAAATGGTTGGAAAAATAATATTTTGTGACCTGTGAAAATGAAAGGAAATTTACATTTTAGTGTACTTAGCTAAAGTTTTATTGAAATAGAGTCATATTCATTTATTATGGTCCATGGCTGAGTTCGTGCTACGACAGCAAAGATGTGACAAAGACAATCTAGGCTGGAATTCCTAAAATATTTAGTATGAGACATTTTATAAAAAAAGTTTAACAACTTCTACTTTAGCGTAAAGAAACTGTATTCAATGATATTCAAAATGGTTCAAGATAATTAACCTGAAAGACTTCAATGTAACTTCATCAGATAAATTTTAGTTAAAAAGCAGAGAATAAAGGTATCTGAAAGCAAGTAAGAAGAAAAAGATCATTTCCTTTTGCTTCTTCATTATTATTAAAAACATGAGTAATGTTTTGAGCCTGAAAGCCATTAGGTTATACTTTATAGAAACAGCGGCATGTGAGTAGGCAAGGCCAGCATTTGGATTTACCAAAAGATGGACAGTAGGAATTCAACACAAGGAGAAATAAGCCACAGCTAGCAGATAGCGAGCTTTACCAACAGTAAGAAGAGATGAGTAGAGCTGGATACATCCTCTCTTCCCCACTGTTATTTTCCAAAAAGTCCAGTATTGTATACATCAGAAGTCGGAGTTGCAATTCATGACTCTGAAGTAGATGTTATATTCTTTATAAACAGATAATAAAAATAAAACAGCTTAACATTTGAGTAACAGAACTAAATCTTAGGATAATAGATCCACTTTATTCTAAACTGAATTACAATGCGGTTGCCATAGTAGGGGAAAATGTAGTAGTTCTCAACACTGAATACAGAGCTAAAAATAAAAGCCCCAAAGAAAACCTTTGGGCACTGTACAACCTCACTTCAGAGTCTGCTGAATAAGTAATCTCAAATGGCTGAGTACATATGTTACCACTGGGACCATGAGAGTTCAGTGTTGTCCCAACAGTAGGGGGAGGGAGAGGGATAACGGTGGCACAGACAAGTAGTTAGCATTTTCCCTTGGTCTTCCCTCATTGACACAGTGAAGAATCACAGGTTAGTGAGATTTAGAAAAGATTTATTAAAAGTATGTTTTAGAAAGACAAAGCATGCCCTAAGGAAGCAAATGATTTCGGTGCTGTAACCAACATAAAGGAGCCAAAAGGGCCATGAAAGGGCAAAAAAGCCACAAAAGACCACTAAAATTAAGACCCAGAGGTGGAAATGTCTGTCTCATATCTGGCCCGTGATAGGTGATTCCAAAGGCATTCCTAGGTGATTGGCTAATGAAGCCATTTTGGTGGACACCTGTCTGCTATATAACTCTTTGCCTAGTAGACATTCACTTACCTAGAATTCAATCTGTTATAATTACATTCACAAACTTCCAGGCATAAACATAGTATTATAATGAAGCTTAAATTGTAGGCAAATTAGAGCAATACCTTCTGCACAGTGTCTGTAGTCAGATTAGGCCAGCTAAGACTATGACCCTCCTGTGTTTTGTCTCTGGGAATGTAGGAAAGATTCTCTAATTACCAATAGGGTGTTCCTTAGGTGGTCTCTGACCTGGGCCCCTATTCCTTTGTTCCTCTGTTACTCATATCTGACTAGCTACCTAACATATATAAGCAAATAAGAATGGTATTCTTATTGATTCTATTTATTGTATTCAGAATAATACATTATATTATTTAGGTGAGATGGTTAGGGAAAAAACTGTATCATTTAATTTCTGTAGTAGAAACTTTTGTTTTCTGATAAAAAATTATATTTTTTCTTAAGGTTTTCTTCCATGCTAAATATATATAGAAAATTTACTCTTTCATAGAGAGTTTATAAACTTTCATTCTCTGAAAAGTTTTTCCTTTGAGAGAGGATATTTATAAGTTCTATTTTATTTTTGACAAGGCCCCTACTCCCCTCAAAAGAAGGCAGGGGAGTTTTGATATGAGAGATCCTCTCAATTTACTTTTAACTTAACAGTTCTTCCTGGCAAGTGTTACCCTATCTTTTTTTTTTAACCATCTCTCCTTTTTCAGTTTACACATTCAGGAGCTACTTGGGCATATAATTCTCAGTTTGCTGAGGATCCAGTATAGTTTTTAGTGTTCGAGAAGACCCCTTTTTTCACACCCATGCTCTTCTAAGCACAATAATGTATTTTATTGAAGTTTGTAAGGGAATCGTTACTTACTACCACTGCAGTGGAAAATGCCCTGGAGAGAGAATTTTCATGCTTTTATCTCTAGTCCTGGGAATCTAGTGACTTCCTGAACATGATCTGGGATTCCCCACTCAACCAACTACCTTCTTCATATTGCTTAAAGCCACATTAGATTTTTTCTTTCTTAACTGAGGTAACATTGATTTATAATAGTATATGTTTCAGGTGTATGCTGTAGTGTGCTTACCACCAAAATTATATTTTCCATTTATCACCATGCACTTGACACCCTTTACTCACTTCACCCTCCTCCCATGTCCCTTCTCCTCTGGTAATCACTAATCAGTTTTCTGTATCTATGTTTCATTTTGTTTGTTTGTTTGTTGCTTAATAGTCCATATATGAGTAAAATAATATTTTTTTGTCCTTTTCTGTGTGACATATTTCATTTAGCATAATGTTCTCAAGATCCTTTTGTGTAGTTACAAATAGCAATATATCATCCTTTTATGGCATAGTAGCATTCGACTGGTATATACATACATGATATATTTTTATTCATTCATTTATTGATGGACACTTAGATTGTTTCCATGTCTTGGCTATTACAAATATCTTTTTCTGTGTTTTCATATTCTTCAGATAAATAACCAGAAGTGGAATCGCTGGGCCATGTGGTAGTTTTTAATTTTTGGAGGAACCTCTATACTGTTTTCTATAGTGGCTGCACCAATTTAAAATGCCACCAACACTGCATGAGGGTTCCCTTTTCTCCACATCCTCACCAAAACTTGTTATCTCTTGTCTTTTTGACAATAGTCATTCTAACAGATGTGAGGTTATATCTCATTATAGTTTTGATATGCGTTTTCCTAATAATTAGTGATGCTGAACATCTTTTTATGTGCCCATTAGCCATCTGTGTATCTTCCTTGGGAAAATGTCTGTTTAGAGCCTCTGCCCATTTTTTTAATTTCGTTGTTTTTATTCTTGTTGAGTTCTGTTAGTTTTTTTATGTATATTGGATATTAACCCCTTATCAGAAATATCATTTGCAAATTTCTTCTCCCATTTGGATAGTTACCTTTTTGTTTTGTTGATTATTTCCTTTACTGTTCAGAAGCTTTTTAGTTTGATGTAGTCCCATTTGTTAATTTTTGTTTTTGTTTCTCTTGACATTGGAGTCTGTTTTTCTGCCAGTACTTTACCACTTTGATTACTATAGCTGGGTAGTATAGTTTGAAATCAAGGAGTGTGACACTTCTGGCTTTATTCTTTTTTCTCAAGATTAGCTTGGCTATTTGGAGCCTTGTGATTTCATACAAATTTTAAGATTTTTTTGTCCTATTTCTGTGAAAAACGCTATTGGGATTTTGACAGGGATTGTAATAAATCTGTAGATTGCTTTGGGTAATATGGACATTTTAACAATGTTAAATCTTCCAATCCATGAACATGGAATATCTTTTCATTTCTTTGTTCTGAGAGTAGTCAACAATGAAAACAAAGCAAGTGAATACGAAAATGTAAAAAGGTCACATTTTGACCTTACCTCCTTAGGTAAGTAGTAGCATATTGTTATCAAATTAGACACCAAATTAATATTATTTTACCTAGCACATTTTTATCTATTCTCTATTATCCCAGCTCCACATATTGTGTATTTTCGTTCTTCCCAAGACAGACTTAAAGGTATCAGAATGCAGTGACATTTCCGCCATTTCTGGGGCGGGGGAGGCTATTGGAGGCAGTCTTTTTGGAGCACTGTGAGTGTGTGTAAGGAGAGATAAGAAGAGCAATTCATGAGGACACATGATGCTTTTATTTTTTCTTTTACGTTTTTAAAAAATATTTAATCTTTTTACTGAAATACCTTAGTTCTGACTTCAGAGTGGGGGTATAGAACAGTTTAATGTACTAATCTTGATATGATGCGTATAGATCAAGGCCACAGGGTTTTTTTTTTTTTTTTTTAGAATTTGTTTTATTTTGAGGTGAGTTGTATAGGAGGTGAACACTCTGGGAGGGGGCACTAAATGTTATTCTGAGCCTCTATGTATTGCTCCGTTCAGCATGCATTGGTTGAAAAAGTTATTTTGTTGAAGCATTTTGAAAGCAAGATATATCAGTCATATGATTATATATCACTTAATTTGTTCCTAAGACACAATTATGTTTTTATATTTGGCAATTTAGATCTATGTTGTTATGTTCTATTATTGTTTGCAATTCTTAAGTATGTCTTCCAGGTCAAAGGTGGCAAATTATATTTCAGAGTCTGACATGGACAAGTCGAGTAAAATAACTATGCCAATAGTGGCATTACGTTATTATTTGTTATTTATTTCTTACCTGTCTGAGACTGGTGTTCTACCTCTTTGCTCAAACCTCTCCTACTCAATCTGCAGACTTGTAGTCTTATAAAAGTCATATAAAAGACTTATAATATGAAGCATCAAATTATAAAATTATAGATTAAAAACAACAAACACACATGTATTCATCCTGCTGCTTAAGAAAGAGCATATTTTCTATATCTTTGAGACTCCTGTGTTCTCTCAGATTCTATCCTACTAAGTCCACTAAGAGATCTTGTAAATTTTGTGATAATTACTTGTGTAATTTTATTTGACTTTTTAATATATAACTATAATAAAATTATAATAAAATAAGCATAAAAATATAATTAGATAATGTATAATTATATAATCATATAATTTACGATTGAATTTTATAATTATAATATAATATTTAAAATATAAAAATTATACTTGCTTTTGTTGTTCAACATATTTATGTGATCATTCATGTTGATGTGTATAACTAGAGTTTGGTAATTTCCATTGTGTCATTGTATGTTTATAACAGTTTTTTATCCATTCACCTATCTAAAAATATTTTTTTTTGTAGTACTTGTTACTGCTGCTGTGAATTTGGTGTATATGTGCAAGAGTTTCTTTAAGATATAAAAAAAGGAATGAATTTCTGGGTCACACGCTGTGTGTGCTTTCAGCTTTGCTAAATAATTTTGGATTGTTATCCCATGTGCCATTTTGAAACTTTTTAATTTAATTTACTTCTTAAATGTTATAAGACAATTTGATTTTTTATTGCTCCTTGAGTCAGTTTTGGTAAATTTATTTTGTATGGATTTATCCATGCTGCCTTTTTACATTGCCATGTAGTTATTCATAAAAGGTATTCTTGCTTTATCTTTTTATAATTTCCATATCTATCAGGGTAAGTATATTCTTTTTTTCATTCTTTCCTCCTTCGAGTTGTGATAACCCAAGAACATCACTAGACATTGCCATCATTCTTGGTGCCCTCCATGGAGAACATTGATCAAACCAAAATAAACATGTTTCCTCCCTGGCTTTTTTTACAGGGTATGCATATGTGTGTGCATAATTTTTGTTTGTTTGTTTTAACTTACCTTTTTACTTTTCTTTCTTTTTTTGCATATTGCTAAAAAGAGAAGTATATATTTGTGCATATCCTAAAAATCCTTTAAATGTAAGCTAACAATATTTTAAAAGACTTTTCAATTATTTACTTTATAGAACCACAAATATTTAGAAGAGAAAAATCAGTATTAATAAAATGAAATATTTCAGTAAATCATTACAGTTTGAAGAAGTATTTATGGAGTAGCTATTATTTAACTGGCAATTAATATACTTAGACAATTTTAAAAAAATTATTGAACATGCTAGTAGTAATACTATTTATAAATAGAGTCAATTATACTATCACTATACTAATAGTAAAAACTTAGATCTTTATAACCAGATATTATACATATGGATGTAAATAAATGAGAAATCAAATTAGCTGTACATTTGAAAATACTGATCATCTATTATATGTCTAGTCTTGCCAGATATACAGAAGAAAACAAAGGCCTTGCCTTCATGTAACTTACATTCTAGAGAGAAGACTCAATCAATAAATTAATATGTTGTATGTGAGATGATTAAATATGCCTTGGAAAAGAATTAAATTGTTTTAGGGAAATGAGCTATAGGAATTGGTGCTTTTTCACAGAGAGTCTTGAGGGCTTGCCAGTGGGTGACATCTGAGCAGGGAACTGAAGACACTGAGGAAGCAAACCATGAGGATAGCTGAAGAAAGAATCACCGTTGCTACCCCTACTTCCTCTCTTAAAGTAAAAAACAAAATGTTATTAAAAGTAGAGTTTTGAAATGATAAGTTGTTTGACAGTCTCCCCTAAACAGAAAAGATGAAAATAATTATACAGAACCGCAAACACATACTTGCAATAGAAAATAGTTACCCCATAGTAGCTTAGGTCAACTATAGAATTTCTGCATATAACAGTTAAGCCACAAAGTTAATAAATACAATTTGTAAAGCTTTCTTTTCTATTTCAGAACTTGTTTGTACCTAAGGATTTCTTTGGAGGCAGGTTGGGACAAAGCCTAGATTTGTTACTAATAACATTAATTGTGTACGAAGGATAACAAAACTCAAAATTAGTCATCTTTTTGTCTCTCCTGTAGCAAACATTTGCTGATGTTTGCTTTATACATTTAATTTCCTATCGGTCTAGGCAACGCGACCACCAAACTGAGTAACTGTGCCCTCCTGGCTGTGTCCCTTAGCAATATACATATGTGCTTAAGAGAAACTGATAGTCCTCAGATCCAGGGGTGGGGCCTAGAGGTGAGATCTCATTAATTAGCAGTGATTAGGAGTGATTATATCACCTCACTTGGCCCAATCAGAGGAAAGCTTAGAAATTCTGCATGATGTTCGTGGAAGAGAAACCTGTAAAGAAAACAGTGAGAGACACTTTATGACTGTGAGAAGAGAACATTCCATGAATTCAGGCAACACCAAGTTATTAAGTCAAACTCGAAATCTCTGAAGCTTAATGTAATAGAAATTTTTCACTCACATAAATTGCATTTAATAGGGTTGCCTATGGTGGTATGTTGCTCCATGAATGTAGGTTGATGAAGATTTCATATTCAGCATCTATATTCCAAGTTTGACAGCCAGCTTACAGATGGGGGTATAAATAGATAGAAAAAAAGTCTTTAAGGGATTTTAATGGGCCTGCCTGCAAGTTGCCCAAACCAACTCCACTCACATTTTATTGGCCAGAACCCAGTTGATCACTATATTAAGTGCAAGGGAGATCGTGTAATATAATCTAGTTGTGTTGTATGTTCAGGAGGAAAAGTAAACCAGCCTGGTGAAAAGTTAACCAGTCTGTGTCACATAAAGGATACAAATCTGAAAGCCATATACTGGCACCATCAGTTGAGGCCTGGACCAAGTCATGCCTAAAGCTAAAATGACCCTAAATTATCCAGTTACTTTTCTAATTATCTTTTTCAGTTTAAGTCAGTCTGAGTTGACTTCAGTAAATTTCAGTCACTTACAACATAAAAATCCCTAACTGATACGCATAGCAACATAGTATTAGATAAAAATAACAGTCTGTTAATAAATAATGGTAAAACTAAGGAATATATGTATTTCTTTACCACTCACACATCCAATCATATTTACCTGGAATGTTAAATTAACTATATTAACTCATTGCATTTTTAACTGCTAAAATCACTATAATTTTTAAAGAAGAAAAAGACAAACATTCTGTCAAAACTCTAACTGGATATGGTATTTTCCTTTTATCAAATATTCATAATATTTATAAAGAAGAGGGGATATTATATGACCAGGCAAAAAGAAGTGAGAATATATTCTCCAAGCCTCCCAGGAGAAAAGTCCTTGGTGTTGAGCCTAGTTGTTTGAGACATTACACAAGTTATTCTACATATGCATTTCTAAAATAGGAAGCAAAAATTTCAGTCTGAAGATATTTTAGTTGGAATCTGGAAAGATAAATTTTGAATCTCTGCATTGAAATATTGAAAGAGTATATTAAATCTGAATGAGAACTGGGAATTATACTTTGAAATAGATGTCACTAACTAGAAGCATAGATATCAATGGGAAATGGGTCAAGATATATGTTGAGCTTGGCAAGTCAAGTAGCCCATAAGCAGAAGGAAGTGTTATGGCCTATATTTTCTATTGTATGTGTATATAAGATTGCTTACAAGCAAATTCCACATTAGGCTAGGAACACTTAAAAGCTCGGGTAGTCACTGAGAATTTGTGTGCTAAAGAAAATAAAGTGTGGTGACTTGATGTTCCAGATGTTGCTTCAGTGATTTATAATTGAATCTGTGACTTACAGCTTGCAGAGGTAATTAGGTGGTGGTATTCTAGTTAACATGTCAAGTCTTGCAATTCATGGTTAAACTTCTCTGGCTTCTGTTGGCAGTAGGAGTTTAGGTCTTGTTTACATCATGCTACCCAAGTGCTCAGAAACAAAAGCCAATCAGCCCTTAACTTCTTATCTAGACACTATAAGGACTGATGAGGGTCTCTTATTTCAGTTGTATTGAAGTGCAGACGATGGCCTTTCTGCCTTATATACTTTGCTCTTTGTACTTCCAGATGTAAAGTATAAATACAATTACATATAACTGCCCTTTTTCTTTTTCTCCTTTCTCAGTTGAAGAGGAAAATTGCATGAAAGAGTTTTGTCAAATAGTCAGCAAAATTACTCTTAAAATTTGTACCTTGTCTTGTATGACTTCTTTTCAAGGTACTAAAAATTGAAAAGACTTCTTTTCTTTCATTGCCAAGGACTGTCGATTACTCTTCTGTATTCAGCAATTCTACTTGAACGTTATTGATAAGGAATTCTTAATATTAATTCTCCAATATAAGAAAATATAAAAAGCAATTTGAGAATTAGAAAGAGAAGATAATTCCATGATCCCATTTTAAAGGATAAAAATTCTAAAAAATAAATAATGGAAATAAAATTTAACTCACATTAACATTAGAAGTAAAATAATTAGGAAAATAACTACAGAGATAAGTGAAATAATAACGGTCCCTTTCTACCTCCCACTTTTCTTTCATATTTTAAGTACTCATCTTTTCAAACTAACGATTTCAATAGCCTGTCAAGTTACACCAGAACTATAAATTTCTCAATATGTATACTATACCTAAGATAATTTTGTCCTTATCCTTTAAATTAACATTTCAATTACAATGCAAATGTACACATGCATGCAATTTTATTTAAATGTATTAGATTTCTTTGCCTATTGCATTGTCATGGTGCCATTCTCTTCTATTTGCATTCTGCTGCATTTAGAGACCAATATTTGGAATTACAGTGAATGAGAAATTGTGACTTGGCCATAAAAGCTGGCTTCTTTTAATATTCTTTTTCTGCTGTTAAACCCTGAATGATGTCATCATTTCTGTTTCTATCATTTAAATTTTTTTCATTATCTGTAAGCACTTCCAAATGTGATATACTTTTTATGTTAAAGAGACTCCATGGTTCTTTCATAGTTATACACATCAAATTTTCACACTTCTGATTTTTACATTCCCTATCATTTGAAGAAGGTGAATATATTTTCTGCAAAACTCATATTTTATACTGGAGGAGCAGAAAATTTTTCCCTTCTCCTCTTTTAGGTTCCGTAGCTGTCCTAATAATGAAATTGATATATAAGACTTGATATATAATTAACAGGAGAAAACAAATTTAATTACAAATGTATGGGAGCCCAATAAAAATATGAGACCCAAAAGGCAGCCAGGTAATTGAAGCTTATATAAAATCCTGAGCTAAGGAAAAGGGTAGAGTCCTAGGGACACAAAGGGGAGGAAGACATTTCATAGGCAGGAGATGTTTGGAAAACAAAGGTTGCCCTATTGTGTAGATAAGTTTCTTAGGTAAAAAGATATCTCTGCTAATGTTTCTGTTCCTGGTACAGGCCTCTTTCCAAAGGAAATTTAGGCAGCTGAGCGGCTAGTAGAAAACTTTTCCTGAATCTACTGGATTTTGATTGCCTTTAGTGCAAAATAATTCTTATGCCATAGAGACATATTTTGAGGTAGCAAAATCTGCTCCCTTCAATTACATAATTTTTTCAAGCTGTCTAGTTCCAATCTCCCTCTTCCCCTCTGAAAAACGCTATGTACCATCTTAACAATCACAATTTAGCACTGAAGGGAGAGGAAATTTCAATAGCTTCATTCCCTCCATAGATTTTGACATTTAGAAGAATGTATAAATTCTCTTTTGTGAAAATTGTTTTCTTTCCTGATTTATATAACTTTTACTTTTAACCAAAAATTTGGGAAACAAATCGGGTAGGGATGTTTAATGGTTATAATCTCCCTGAAATGGTGATCTAAAGTGCCAAAATAAATCAGCAGCCAAGCCAGGGGCTGAGAGAAAACTCACACTGTGGCTCCAAGCAGGACTTGTTTCTTTTCCTCTCAACTGGACAGATATTTCAAGTTTCTACATCTGAGCTTTTAAGCAATGAAATAAAGTTGTATATTATCTTTGTTAACAGAGAAGATAACAATACTTTATATTTAATTGCATATAAGAGCCTGTGGTATGGAGGACATTGTGTTCTTTTGTTATTTAGCATATTTATAGAAAATTCTCAACATAGAGAGCAGTGCATGGGGGTGTTACTGGGAAAATAGAAGATTCTTGCCACCAGAACTCTTATATTTAATATATTTTCATTATTCTTAGACAGTATATGTATATCTTCTGTTATGTCTAACCCTGGTTGCAGAATGTTTAAGGGCCAGTCACTGAATTTGAGAGAATAAATTGTCATTAAATGCCGTTTAACATAAACCCTACTTTTGGATTTTGGCTGTAATGATCAAGTTATTTAATATCTTCTTGTATCTCTCTATTGATCATGTGAAAATAACAGCCTTTGTCACCTGTCTAATGTAGGCTATTCTAAGTTATTAATATTTATTGAGTATTTTAAACTACTGCCCTAAAACATGTATGCTAACAGATAATGGTATGTGAGAAAAAAAAAAAATACTTCAAGGGTGACCTCACCTGTTTCATAATGTTGACTTCTGTGCAAACTTAGATAATAGCTGATGGCTTTTTCCACAAAACCATAGTTAAGATATGTTTCTCCAACCCACTGCTTCTAATAACCTTTTCTTCTCTTTTTTTTTTCTTTCTCCTTTTCAAGGAAACCCATCAATATGCTTTAGAGGTACTTCATCATTATCTCTTTTACTGGTTGTGAATAGTCTGTAGAAATGTATTTCAGGGCTTCTACAACTATATCCATTTCCTACTTTCCTCTTAAATTGTCTCTTGCAGTTAAATAGAAGGAAATAAGCTAGCTAAGTGTTTGGTTTGCATGTACTCATTCAAAAATAAAATTTTACCTAACTTTATTATTCAGGCTAAATAGGGAAAAATTCTGAGGCATGATGCCAGAGTTAAAGATTATTTTAAAATGTAATTATACATTATGTATACAATGTGACTTTTTAATGCATATTATCCATACATTATATTAATACAAAGCTTTAAAATAAAATTTTCTATTTAGTTAATTTCTTATGTAACAGAATGCAAACACTACATCAGAAAAAATGCAGATAAATACAGTATATAAGAATACTATATATAAATACGCAAGAAATATTGTATCATTATTTAGAGTGAGGTGCTATTAGATGACCACCACAACATAGAGATATTCGATTAAAAACCCAAACACTATACTTTTGCTGTGCGGAGGCATGAATGTGTGTACACCTAACCAATCAATAGTACACTTAAATTCATTAAATATTTATTGAATGCTCACCATGGACTAATCATGATGTTCAGAATTGGGTGTACAAAGATCAATGGAAAGCAATTCTTGCTTTCAAGGGGTAACCAACATATCAATAATATGCTAGAACGAAGTACTAAGTGGTATAAGAGCTATTGAAGCACATAGGCATCAGGAAAGGAACCATACAAATGATGACACATGAGATGGATCTCAAAGAATGGGTAGGTTCTATTTATAATAGAAGATATGGTATGCTCCAGATATAGCAAGATATTCTATTTAATTTGAGAGAAAAGATATTAGAGAAATAGATTATAGTAACTAATAAAGCTAGAAAAGGTAAAATAGTGTCAAATTTCAAGGAACCTAAATGTCATAAGAAATTTGGACTTCAACTTTCAGGAAATAAGGAGACCTCTAAGGATTGTAAGCTATAATACAGATCAGTGATTCTCAAGAGGGTATCAGGAAGGTAGGAACAATTTTTTTCTCTCAGCGGTCATTTGATAATGTCTAGGGACATTTCTAGTTGGCACAACTGGGGAGTCATAATTGACGTCTAGTGAGCAAAGGCCAGGGATGTTGTTAACCATCCTACAATACACAGGACAACCTCTGCAACAAAGAATTATCTGGTCCAAAATATTACTAGTGCTTCTGTTGAGAAACCCTGATGTGGCCTATGAGCGGTTGGAAAGGGAAGTCTACAGTGAACTTCCCATTTAGGAGACCGTTGCTGTAGTGCAGGCAGAAAATGATGAAATGACAACTGAAAGACTACAAGTACTTTAGAGGACATATAATAAAAAAAATAGTTAAGAAGAATAACTTATGCAACTTGGTGGCTTATTGAATAAAGAATTTGAGACAAAAATAACACCTAAAAATGACTCTGAAGTTTTAAAACTTGGTGACTCTGAGGATGACTGTGGATCTAACAAGTTGGGAAGTTACATGAGTTTAATTTGTAATATGTTGAGCTTTGGATTTCTGTAGTTCATCAGATAGAGTTATACCATAGTCAATTATAGACTTCAGATTCAGAAAAACAGTTTATTTATTCAGTCAAACATCAAATATTTATTTAGTACTTTATGCCAGACATATGGAATCATAGAACAATAAATAAGACATAAGAGGTGCCCTCATTGAACTCTCAGCACTCTTTAGTCATAGGATGGATCGATAAAGTATATAGGTGGTATTGGCCATTTTGTCATAGGAAATCGGTAACAAGTTTTTAAAAATAATATTACTGTGAGATGACAATGGTGCATTGAAATAGATACTCTCATGCACTTCTGATGGGAGTATTACCTAGTTTAACATTTTTAAATGATAATTTTTAATGTATTTAGGATTCTCATATTTTTTGGCCAAGTCATTCAAGCTGTAGTAAATAATCAGAGATGAATTAAAACTCTTATGTGAAAGGATATTTATCACAGCATTATTTAGAAAAGTGAAAAGTTACACATAATATATATGCCCTTAAATTGATATATTGTGAAATTACACATCATAATTTTAAGGAAGTTGACCCTAACCAGACTTTAGACATTAGATTTTGTGTAGAAGAATGGCTAATGGCATGAGAAAATATTCATGATTTAAGGCTAGATTCAGTTATTGATGAATGGCTTATAGAGATACATATACATTTAAATGAAAAAAAAAAGTTTTTGAAGCGATTATCTTAAGACTATATGATTCAAAAGTGATGCAGATTGTATTGTTGTTCTCTTGTATGAAGAGTGAAAGAGACTATCACTGGGAGACATAAAAGCCCCATTTGAAAAGGTGTGGTTTTTGAGATACATCATGAAGGCAGCCAGAAACCATTGAAAGATTGTAAATGGAGGGATAATATCTCTCTCACACATGCACATACACTCTCAGTCTCCCACTTACTTTAGTTTTAGAGCTAAGTCCAATACATATGGTTTTGTGTGTTTATAATACTAAGACAGAATTTTATTTAAAACATGAAGAGAGTTGAGTTCCTATTTGTGTGATTTATTGTCAAATAGTTTGTATTGGGAGCTCACTTGTAGTATGTCTTCTGGGTAGCTGCTGTGGCTATGGTTTGCAGGGGCAACTGCTCTTCGTATTTCTGTCTTTTCGCCTTAGAAGTTATACTCTATTTTTGTTGCCATCGAATGATGGCCATTTCAATTATTGCATCTACATGATGCTGCTATCTCTTAACAGTAAATAGCATAAGCTGTCTTGTTTAAAGTTGTATTTCAACGTTTTGTTCCCCCTCTACAATTCAGATGAACTTACTTTTGCTCCTAACTTCACAACCCTTGAGTTGTAAGAGTTTTAGAAGTATAATAATTTTATGATGATGATGATAAGAATTTAGTGATGTTGATGCTCATGATTAAGACAGTGATAAATCAAGATTGTCTTAGTTTCTCTGCCTATACTAGACCATGGATATGATGCTATCTAGATGACTTAAATTAGCACCTGATTAATTGATCAAAGAAAGAGCAAAAGTCCTGTTTTTTTTTTTTTTCTTTTAAGAATATATTTTAAAGAAAGATCAGAACACATCTGGCTCTCAAATTCTGGCTTTTCTTTAGGCCCCAGCTTCATTTCTAAGGTGCTTAGTTATTAATTAAAAGTTTTCATTTGCTTTCCAATGACCCATACTATAAAAAATGCATGTTTTATATAAAGAATACTTTTTTTGTGCACTAATAGTGAATTAACTAAATGTTATACACAATGGCTAGAATTGTCAATGTTGTGTTAAATGCTTGTTCAACAATTATAATATCCAATATCTTTAATTTTTAATTTATACATAATGTTTTCAAAATGGAAAATATATATTTTAACATTTTTTCATCTGCAGTAGTTACACAAATGTGCTAACCTTTTTTTTGTACTTAAATAAAATTTTATTATTGCCTACTATGATTTAAAAAGCTCATGCTTGTAAAAAAAATATATAATTCTTACCTAGCTCAAAATTGTAAGGTAAACAAAAATAATCACATAGAAGTTATTTTGTTTGATTTTTGTTGAACATCAACTGTCATTCTGTCTTTAGTGTATTATTCATGTCCAGTAGCATTTTCT
Source organism: Pteropus vampyrus (assembly GCF_000151845.1). Classification (NCBI taxonomy): domain Eukaryota; kingdom Metazoa; phylum Chordata; class Mammalia; order Chiroptera; family Pteropodidae; genus Pteropus; species Pteropus vampyrus. The sequence continues at coordinate 5,701,071 of NW_011888873.1, read as the reverse complement.
ATTTCATTCCATGAGGGAAGTAGAGGTAATGACAATTATTGAATCAATTTTATTTGCATGACATATAATATAATTTAACTCATAGTTTAACACATAAGGGTCCTACAAACTATTTTGGTACAAATTTTTTTGTGTAGGCATATTATATACAGATTATGCTTTTATAAAACTGTGAATGACATTTTGGCAATTACTTCAGAATTGTGTTTCATTTGAGTATCTGCTTTTACCACTTGTGGACATGGAATTATTCTCTTAATATTTTAATTAATAGTTTCTTCTGAGGCATTTGTGTAACTTAAAATTTTATATTATTTTGAATCATCTAACAGAATAAAGATAAAGTAATAATATCACAGATATCATCATAGGAGTTTCATGTTTAAAGAACTCTCTTTAAAATGTATAGATGTGTAGCTAAGTTTGAAAAATGATGAAATGAATTGCTGAAGATCACATAACTTATTAGCAAGAGACCAAGAGTGGGAACCACAATATCCTGTAATATAAAGTCATACAACATTTAAGTTGGGCAAGAATTTCAGGAATCTACCATCTTGGTCTAAATGATTAAGCGATTTTTATAATCTAAATTTCTTACATTTTTTATTTTTATAATCTAAATTTCTTACTAAATTTCTTAAATTTCCTGGGATGAAGATTAGTGAGGTTCAATAAAAAGAACAAAGATATTAAATCAGATAGATCTCAGTTTGAACGTCAGCCCTGATATTTACCACATATGTTCTTGAAGAAGTTTCCAAATATTTCATTTCAGGATTTTTATTTCTTCATTAATAAAACAAATTTTGTGTCTCAGAGATGATTTAAAAAAAAAAAAAAACAAACAAACCCAAAACCCTGAAGACATTGTCTAGAATCTAGAGATTTTCCAATAAATGCTAAGCTTCTTTCTTTTCCCAATATGGTGTTTCCAGTTAGATAGTCTTGCCTTTCCAAATGGGGACTTTAGCAACAATTAGATATAGGTAGAAGACAAGATGAACAGAAGTTGGACTACAGTAAATGCATGACTCATTTTTTTCCCCAAATGTGTGCTAATAAGGAGGGAGCTTTCCAATGTTACAGAAACTCAGAAGATGTAGTGAATTTTATAAACGAACAACAACGACAAAGTTAATTAGAAAGATGAGAGGATGGAAAGGAGCCAGTTTGAGTAGAGTAAATTACTAGTTCATAATCTCATTTTCCTACCTAATGACATTCTAAAATCTGCAATTCTTATATAAAAAGCATTTTGATTGGTAACATAATTTTTTTTGGAAGAAAGGTGTTTTGTCTACATAACAAAAATAGTTATTTATAAGCAGTTAAAGAGAAAAATAGCATCTCAAGATTTCATATATTTTAATATACATTTCCCCGGTTTTAAAGTTATACTACATTGTATTCTGAGAAATACGAGAACACAGCATTTATTATACTGGTAGAATAGATCATTCTGTAATTTCTTTTATTACATTTGAGGCCATTCCTCTGTATATTTTGAAGTATCCACAAAATAATGGTTTCTGAAATATTCTTTTAACACCAGTAACACAGCATGCCATAAAGTTCAATCCTGAACGTTGCCTGAAATGGATGTGTGGCTGAGAGTGCCTGTGCTCTACTCAAGAGTAAATGGAAACGTGGTCCTGGAACTGCACTTATCTGAAGGCTTTATACAATGAACGTTAATGTTAAAATAAAGGACAAATATAAGGTTCATTGTTGAACAGAGATTGAAAAGATTACTCTAGAAATTGGCATTGAACAGTAAAAAATGTATCCAAAAATCCCTGATCTTAATTTTACTATTTTAAAATCATATTACGCCAAGATATCACATCTATATATAGATAGCCTCAGATAATCGATTATTCTGCATCAACCCGTTGCCAATTTCTTTCAAACAAAAAAGAAGAGAAAAACATTTTTGGCATCTGAGGATTCCAGGACTGAAAGCATCAGTCCTTTTTAGAAAAATCTCTTCCAGAAAAGTTTTATTTTTTCTATTTTTTTCAAAATGTCACTAGACAAACTATTAAATATTTAGGCTGCCCACATAGTACTAGTCATCTCAAAGAGAACTAAATAAATTTAATCAATTTGGGCAATTGTTAGGATGTTTTGTCTATGCAGTGAATCCAAATTTCTGTTCATTTGAACATATGAATGTTATTAAAATATCTGGAGGATCAACTGAATATTTACATTTTACAGCAATATATTTCGCTATTTGGCATAGACTTACATTGTCACATTTATCTAGCCCTTGATTAATTAATTAATTACTTTGTTATTATTTCATACTTCTTTGGCTTAAAGTTTGGACATTTTTCCTAATTTATAACTCATTTTTTTTAGGCGAGGCAATTCTTAGTTGACCTCACAGATTGCAAGGAACTTGTCAGCTTACAAGCCCTTATTATTATTGTTTTCTATTTATTTTTTTTACGTCTACAGCACCTGGTCTTCCTAGGTAGTCTCCCATCCAAGTACTAACCAGGCTCGACCCTGCTTAGCTTCCTAAATCAGACGGGATCCGACACATTCAGGGTGGCATGGCCATAGACTATAACTCATTGAGATAAATTGTTGATTTAAGTAGAGTTATTTTAACTAGTTTGCTGATATATTCAGTTGGTAGAGTCACATCAGATTTGCTTTAGTATATAAACTAGTAAAAAAAAAAAACTAATTGATGTAATCAAGAAGTATTTAGATTAAATGCTATTGGTATAACACACTAGAGCATGATGCTACATAACACTACTATAGAGTAATTAACTCCCCTTCGTATAACTCCTGTCTTAGGTGGAATGCATGTTTCGCCCTTATATAATTTAATACTCTGAGGATTATTTTTATAATTTTGCACAGATCATGGAAATTTTGATAGTCTAAAGTACCAAAAAATCTCCTTCCAATAGCCATGGGCTCTGTTATGAGTTATGTATCAGTTAGGTCTTACTGTAATATGTTTCAATATTTTACTGAATAATTACTTTGAAAATAAATAAGACAACAGAGGGAATATGTCAGTCCCATGGTATGTTTAGATTGAGAGTTAATACTGAGGTATATCCCCAAACAGATGGAAAGCGCTAGCTTAAATTTTCAGGTTTTTCATTCTTTTTGGAGGGATATCAGGAGTGACTGGCTTCTGGCCCTCACCACAGACCTGCTGAACATATTGGGCAGACAAGACAATCATTAATCAAGAGCATCACATGCCTCAGTGTTAGGGATGGAGAATTTCCATTTACACTTGGAGAGACCCTTGGCCATATGTTCTTTGGAAAAAGTTATCTCCTCTTGACTTACTCCTCACATCAAGGTAGAAACATTATCTCAAAATGGTAGATTATTCCATACTAGTTAGTAGATTCTAATTATAAAGTAACTAGTTCTCCTGTTTTATCTAGAATTGAGCAGTTTCTTGGACTGCAGATATTTCAGTGCTAAGCCTGGAAAATCTCCAGGCCAGTAAGAACACATCGGTCATTCTAAGCCTAGAATATGTACGCTTCCTGAAGTTTTTCAGTTAGTAGATATATTTTCCTGTTATTTTTCCTTATCATATTAAGATCTATGTCCTTGCTCTATAAATATTTTTAATTCATTTTTTAATTAGTAAAATTTTACACCGACCAATAACTTACCTAGAGGTTTCCATTTAAAAAAAGTTTTTCCTTGAAAAAAAAAAAAAAATTCCTTTGTTGTTGGGAAATAAGCCTGGTTTTGATGCCATGGTTTAAGTCCCTGACAGTTAAGCTCTTTTATCCTTTTAAGGATAAAAGATCTCCCAATATTTTCTCTGGAAAAATAAAAGGTCCCCTTTCTTTCTACATGAGCAACTTTCCAATCCTTCATCCTAGACAACTTGAACAAATTAGGAGAGGAAATCAGAAGGCTTGGTAGGAACTGCAACCTGAGTGAACACACCTAAATTATGAATACCTTGACTTTATTGCGTCTTGTCTAGAATGAATGGGAGTACCTTTGCTCTGTCATCTTTTGGTGCTTACCAAGTTGGCGATGTTATTTCATTTACATCTCCTGCAGTGGACAGCATTGCTAATACAAAAAAAAAGGGTTGTGGATGAAAGTCACTGACACACGTCTGTAATTTTCAGGCCTAATTAACTTATCCTCAATTTCTTATTGGTTACATTGTTTAAAAAAATCTCTATTTCAAACTAATCTCTCCAACCTCTCACATATAACTAAACTTAAATATTAGGAGCAAAATCAAAAATAGATTCTCCTCAAGATTATATTTTTTAAAAAAAAATAAATTTAACACCTGTTCCTATATAAGACACATTAAAAATGGAGTTCTTACCCAAGCTAAATTAACTCAAATTTTATTTTCATTTCCATACATTTAGGATATGTGGGTGTAGTAATTTAATTCTATTTTCGATTTATACATCACTGGCAAATTCACTACCAATTGGCTTGTTGACAGGGCCATTCCATCATGGATGAAATGAGTGCTAAGAATCAAGTCTTTTCTGTTTTCATTTTTCTGAAACTCTTGTTTTATTTTATTTTGTTTCAAATTTGGATGAGGTAGAATAAGGTCGAAAGTCTATTTTGACTCTTTTGATTCTTTTAAGATAGTTAGAACTCTGAAAGTGACCAGGTTTTATTTTTTTATTATACTTCATCTATGGACCCTATCTTTCTTGAATATAACATATTTCTAAAATATGAAAATATTTTATAATTACCACTGTCATTAGACATTATTATCAATATTATCAAAGAACATTTCCCATGACAGGGTGGAGGAGATGGAGTCACTGTGGAAAAAGTGGTGAATATAAAGGAATAAAATGAAGAACCGAAACCCATTAAGTATTTACTCTTTTTTATGAAGGTACGGATATGCATAAAATAAGAAATTAACATGAAAATTAATATATGATAGCTGCCAAATGAGTGAGAGTGTGTGGCAGCGTAGTTCAAGATGTTGAACATTCATTGAAAAATATGATGCTTGGAGAAGAGCTTGAGATGAATAATGGTGAGTTAGCCTGGCCTCTTGGACTTTTCTCTAGATGCACTCTGAGAGATGCCAGAACAGAAAAAATAAAGTTGAATATAGTGACAAAGGTAGAAAAAGTATGAGGTGGAATTTTAGAAAATTCAGAGACTGTTTCCATAATCTAGACTTTGCAATATAATACCAACATTGACAGAGGATAAGGAAATTATTTTTTGGTGTGTGTGATCAGAGGGAAGTAAAAGCAAAAAATGATTACTGTCTGGCTCAGCATTTAAGATTTATGTTTTGATAAGATATTGATATTTATGGGGGAAATGTGAAAATTGTGTACATTTCAATCATTTACGTGTAAGATAAATTAAGAATCCATTGTTAAGCTAACCAAAGATAATTCGATCTATCCAATTAAAATGAAAAAAGCTTGATAATTATAAAACTAAATAACAGAAATAAGTCAAATATGTCAACAAATACAGCAATATAAATTAAATTAAAATTTTAAAACAGTATTATTCGGGTATAATTTACATAGCATAAGGTTTACCTACTTTAGGTTTGAAGTTCATGGGTTATAGTAAATTTGTGCAAAATTCAATTTTAGAATGATTCACCACTAAAAATCCCCTGTCTATTTGCTGTTAGTTGTCAAACCCACCTTCTGCATTGAGAAACCAATGATTTGCTTTCATCATTACATTTTTTTCTTTTTCTAACAATTTAAATAAATCATATAGCTTGAATTTCAATGGCAAGCAAGGAGTATTTATTTGTCATGCCTCTGTGAGTTGACTCTACCTCATGAGTATGTATTCTAAGATTAGAGGAGCAGCAACTTCTGTGATTCTAGAAGCACAAGAAAGTAAGCACCACCACGTAAAACACTTTGGCCTTTGTGTTTTCTTAAAAAAGCTAGAAGTTTAATAAATGTTAAATATTAATCTAACTTCTCAGTGGTATAGTAATTTGAATGTGTCAAATTTTATTTTGTAGCGATTCATAAATTTCATGTTATATATAAGAAATGAGAATTACATGCATGTCTTGTAATATGGCCTTCTTACAGCTATAGCCATGGGACACCATAATGTCTCAATTAAATTAAAATGTTAAAAAAAATTTTGGCATTACATACGTTATGTTTTGTAATAGATATGTGTTATTTGATTCAGATAGAAGTTGATTAACTTTAAAAAGTTGAGCGCAAACTAGTTTCCAAAATCATAAAGATATAGTAGAGAAAATTAATTCAATTAATCCTTGATAAAGGATTAAATTAATGAACTTTTGTGTGTGTGTGTGAGCTTCCACAGATTTTCATAGATTTTACGACATATTTCAAATTGTCTGTCAGAAACACCTATAGTGATGTATGGGAGTGTGTCTCATACCTCCTTCAAACCTATAGTTAAAAAAATCCTTTTAGAAAAAGCCAATTTGCTAAAAAAGTTGTAATTTGTTTGTTCACTTTTAATTTATTTGATATTAAAGTCAAACTCTTAGCCTTTTATCTCTTCATTTGCTTCTTATCTTTTCATGTTGGGTTGTTAGAAAGTGTTTATTTCTAAGTATTTGTATATAGAGGACATTGCAACTCAGCATATTTGTTGCAAACATTTTCTCAGAATATCATTTCTCTTTCATTTCATAATTATTAGTTACAGAATATTTTAATTATATTTCAAAAGTATTGATTTTTATTCTCAGTGATTTGTTTCTATTGCTTTTCTGCTTAGAGAAAGATGTGGGCATATTTCTTAATCAAATCTTTAGTTCACTGGTGAGGAAATACAAGGAGTAAATTTGTTTAAATGTTTTTCCACTTTCATTTTTACCCTTATGGTTCTAATACAAGGGTATAACTTGTTCAATACCCATCAATTTTTGAAAGATTATCTAGGTAGGCAAGAAATAAAAAAGTATTTACTAAATACAAATGATACTGTACATATTTTGTGGCATCAATACTAAATTATTTGGTTTATGTGGGAATATATGCACTACGGAGTATTTTATTAATCTATTTTCAAAAAAGGAAAGAAAAGCTGAAGCTTTACATCATAAAATACTACTAACCTGACACTTTTAAACAAATAGACCAGTTTAGTCCTTTTTTTCCCCCTCTCTCTCCTTCAGAAGTGGCAATCAAAATATCTTTACCCTTCTTTCACGCCAAGTAGATTTAACAACATGCTCAAAAGCAGATGGAAGCAAATACTTGGAGTGAAATCAAGATTAAAATTTTTCCTTAACTGAGAAATTCAAGTTAGTCATCAAAAATATAAATGCATGCAGACAGTCTGCTTCCCATATTATGTATGTTAAAACTAGGGCCACTTATCTTCTCCCTGTAGCTTTAGTTTTACTTCACAGTTTGATCCCAGTCTTGTTTTAGGGAGGAGAAGACAACACAAACAATGAAATTGACAATAATGAGAATAATATGAATGCAAATAATAATATTATAAGTCATTTATAATTGTTTAACTATGTACAAGGTACTTTATTAGACACTTAACATAAATTTTCTGATGAGAATCCTCAATAATATATAAGTTGGTATTATAATGCTTTACAAATGAAGAATCAGAGGTAAAAATTTGCCAAAAGTCACACAGTAGCATTTATTTTTAGTTATATTTAGTTAATATATAACATTATATTTGTTTCAGTTGTATAATTCAATATTTGTATATATTGCAAAATGATCATCACAGTAAGTCTAGTTAACACATGTTACATATTGTGATGAGAACTTTTAACATCTACTCTTGTAACAACTTTCAAATATGAAAGACATCATTATTAACTCTAGTCTCCATGCTGTATGTTAAATCCTCAGAATTTATTTATTTTATAACTGGAAGTTTGTACCTTTTGACTCTCATCACCTATTTTGCCACCTCCTACCCTCACCTCTATAAACTTGTTTTTTTTAAAATATTCCACGTGTAATAGAGATTATATGGTATTCGTCTTTTTCTGTCTGATTATTTTACTTAGCATTATGACTTCAAGGCCTATTCATATTGCCAAAATGACAAAATTTCATTTTTTATGCCCAAATAATATTCTATTGTGTGTGGGTATGTGTGTATACCACATTTTCTTTATCCACTCATCCATCAATGGACACTTAGTTTCTGTGTCCACGGGGCATTGAAAATAATCCTGCAATGAATATGGATGCATATATCTATTCGAGTTAGTGTTTTCTTTTTCTTCCGATATGGTCCCAGAAGCAGAATTCCTACCTTGTACGGTAGTCTGGTTTTTAATTTCATGAGGAACTGGTTTCTATATTAAATGCACCAATTTATATTCCTACGACAGTGCCCATATGTTTCCCTTTCTCTATAGCTCCATCATCATTTGTTAGCACTTGTCTTTTTGAAAATAACCATTCTAACAGGTATGGGTTTTGATTTGCATTTCCCAAATAATTAGTGATGCTGAGCAAATTTTCATGTAACTGTTGTCTGTCTATCTGTATATCTTCTTTGGAAAAATGTCTATTCAGATCTTCTGATTTGTTAATCAAATTGTTTTTTGTGTTTTTGTTTATTGCTGTTGAGTTATATGAATTCTTCATATATTTTGGATATTGTTATTAAATATATGATTTGTAAATATTGTCTTGTATTCAATAGGTTGCATTTTCATTTTGTTGACAGTTCCCTTGCAGTGTAGAAGTTTTGGGTTCGATGTGTTCATACTGGCTTATTTTTGCTTTTATTGCCTTCGCTTTTTGTGTTTGATTCTAAGAGCTTATTGCCTATTTTTCTTCTAAGAGTTTTATGGTTTCAGGTCTTACATTCAAGTCTTTAATCCATTTTGAGTTAATTTTGGTGAGTGGTATAAGACAGTGATTCATTTTCATTCTTTTGCATGTGGCTGTCTAGTTTTCTCAATGACTTTTCTTAAAGAGTCTGTCCTTTTCCCCATTGTATACTATTGGCTCCTTCATCATAAATTAATTGACCATGTATTTGTGGGTTTATTTTTGGATACTCTGTTCTGTTGCATTGATTTACGTGTGTTTTTATGATAATACCATACTTTTATGATTATCATGCACAGCAGAATTTTAAACTCAAATGTTTTGACTCTCCAGGCCAATACTTGAAACCAGCGGAAGACATTAACCATCCTTACTGTCATTGTTGTTGGCACCCTGTTCCCTCAGTAATAAGGTTAATGTTATATACCTGACTCCATGAATCCCTAAATTGTACCAGAGTTAGTCTATAATGAAATATTTCTCCCTATATTTCTATCCTCACCAGCGTCTAGATTTCCCAGGCCTCATCTAGATTTCTTTGTGACAGAGTTCTCAGTATTCACCATCAGGCATCCTTATTACAAATACTCTATTTGCAAAATTAGCCTCCATTGATAAACAGTAATTTGGATGGTAACCTGTGCCCTTCCCCCACCCTTACCCTTGTCCACTCCAGCTCCACCTGGAATGCTAAAACTGTACAAAATTTTAAGCAATACTTAGAGAATCGTTTTTCAAATTCTCCTTTAAGAAAGCTCAAGCTTGTCTCTATACACACTCCTTTTTTCTTTTATTTTCTTTTAACTTTATATTTATGAGATCTACAGAAAGGAAGAATTGTGCTCTTAATTATTAGGGATAGAAATTCAGCATTTAAAGTACTAGATTATATAAAGCTTTTGCTGATCCATGTATAAATATATATGTAATTTAGTTCAATATAATAGCGATTAGTCAGGGATCCTGGTTTTAAAAATAAATACATACAAATCTTTAATTTTTTTTTTTTACCAATTTCCTCCTCTTCAGATAATCTAATACTATTCCTCAATTCTTTAGCATACATATTAAGCAATTTAAAACATTTTAAAAGATTAACTTTGGTAGTCGTTGACTTGTTTTTCTTTATTATTTTCCTCTTCCTTTCTCTCTCCCTCTCTCTCTCTCTCTCTCTTTCTCTCTCTCTCTCTCTCTCTCTCTCTCTCTTTCTTTCTTTCTTTCTTTCTTTCTTTCTCATTCTAAGGAGATTAGATATTTTCTTCTCTAATAAGTTGGTATAAATAATGGATAGCTTATTGAAACCCCATTGAATACAGAGGATCAATTTTTAAAAATATTCACATGCGAATGAACATGTATTCTAGGTTTTTCTAAATATAAGGGAAAACTCCAACTATTTTTAGAGATAATCATTTATATAGAGAATAAGAAATAAAGTGAATGACAATTTTTCGCTTATAAAAAAGTTGTAATTTCCATTACTTTTTTTTTAATGAAGCATAAAAAAATGACTAACTGAGACAATTTGCCAGCTCCCTTATCTAGCTGTTTGGAACTGAAAGAATTACTTATAATTTAGCTCTATATTTTTATATTGATAAATATCTGTTGGAAACTCAGCTAAATTCATTTAAAAAAAGTTTACGGAATCTCAAATTAATTCTTAACTGTTGTCAAATTTTTATAGAACTCTTGTCATGAAATATAAACTAATTTTAGTTACATGTAATGTAGGTGAAATAAACTTGTGTCTCTCTTTTTTAAATTGTTGAAAATATGTAGTTGTTATAATTGATCCTGCCTAATTCAATCGTCCATTGAGTGCAGACCTTGTAATCTAATTTAGATTATAAGCACAGTCAGTATTTAGGGATATTATAGACCTCATTACATTTTTCACACATTTCATTCCTCTCATTTCTTCTCTAGAGACACCTAGTCAATGCTCCAAAAAAAAAAAAAAAAAAAAAAAATTGACATTGGGTATCAGATCCACTTAGTTTTTCTTACATGCTACACAGCTGCAGTGAGTTATCTGCAAATAAGTTTCTATCCTGCCTATTTTATTTCATGGTTTACCTCATTTTCATCATACCCCATTCCTTCCAATATCTTGAATGGAGTCTTGGGGATACGGTCACTTACAAATCCATTCGAGACTGGTTTCCCCTACTCTTATTAAATGCTGAAGATAATTACTCGAGAACATTACTTTTCACCTCTTCCTCTTACTGAAATACGAAAAATAAATTGAGATAAGATTTTTTATTATTGAAATGGCTTCATTTATTGTGGTTATCCAGTTGACATTCATATTTATTTTGTTTAATGTCTAATATCTAATGTATATATCAGAATTTGGCATTCTATTTTAGGATGGGTTCGAGTGCGGTCATTGTATTAGTAATTGAATTATTCATCTTTTTTTGACAATTTCTCTGTCAGTCCTCACACAGCAACATTAGACATAAAATCTGCTTTTATGAAATTCACAATAAAGTAGAATTTATAAAACAATTACACAAATAGTTTAATAGAAAGAGAAATGTGACATGGACAGTCAGAGACATGTGAAGAATTATGGAGTAACAAAATAGCTTCCCTCTGTCTGGTGTTCTTTTAGTTTTTGTCTTTGGCTCAGTTATTGGGAATCACAAGTCACATGTGACTTCAGTTGCAATGCGCCTGCCTGGCAAGCCTCATCATTATCTCGTTCTGGACTTTATCCAGACTATTTGCACGTCTTTATCCACAAAATACATCAACTCATTCCTTATGCAGGCACTGCTAACCATATGCTCCTACACCAGTATTAAGTAGTGAACTCATCTCTGAAAGTCTTAGAGTAATTTACGCAGAAGCAGTTATTGTTAATCAAGAGTTTCCCATCTTGAGAAAGACAATGACTTGTGACCTTGTAGAATCATAAACTATTTTTTATTCAGAACCAGCAGTGTCTTCTCTTCGAATCCCCTGTGAGTTTCATACTGACTTTGGAAATTTGGACAACAGGAGGTAGGGTTTATGAAACAGGCCAGCTGGTTTTGAAGAGCCAGATGCTATAAATACTTCCATGTCTCTTAAGACATGGCTGATGATGCTACAGCTCAGGAGTGCAGCCAGGCACATGTGGGTTATGAATAAAATAGAACTTGGTGGGATATGTTCCAAGGGATTGTCAATTTTAAATATAATATTAAAGTTATAATAAAAATGATAAGATACGCAAATGGAATCATTTATAGAGCCTTCCTATGTCTGGCAATGTATTTAATTCTATTCATGCTTTATCTTATATCAGTCTACCAACAACCTATGAGGTAGAGACTATAGTCGATCCTATTTTATAGCTGGAAAAAAAAAGCGGGGGGGGGGTTAAATGAGGTTAAGTAATTTTTTCCAAACTTACACAGGAAGTCACAGAGAACTAAAATTTAAATCCATGCAAGGCTAACTTTGCAGCAGTGATCTGAGCACTGTGTCATACTACACAGACGAGTTGAAATTTTCCTTGAACCCTCTAACCATTGCAGCTAGATTTTAAAATATAGAAATAGATGCTGTTTCAAACATTTTTAAACTGTGGCAAACTTTTTTATTTTGAGATTAATTTATGAACTAATTATTTGAGGATTATAGTAAGAGAGCAGAGAGTACTACATTTAAAAAATAAGCAAATCTAATAATTTTATTAGCAATGAGATCTACTTTATTATTGTTCAGCTTCTTATAGTTGAGCCATGGTTTAAAGTAATAGTTTTAATTTATCCAATATTAAACTTATAACTTGATTTTTATTCAGATAGTTATTATTTATACCTCTTTAAGAATTCAAAGTTAGTCACTCATTAAAATAATAAAACATTATTAGCTAGGCAAAATAAAGTTTTATTTTTTTAAAACATAGCAAACAGAAAGGAAAGCAATGTTAATATAACTTTATTTATAATTTTAACTTTCATTACACATATAATTATTGAGCGTTTACTATATGTCAGGTATTATATTAGTCACTGAAGATACAAAGATGAGTGTGTTAGCATCTCTTTCATTAAATGGAGAAAACAGATAAGCAAACAAAGAAATAAGCCCTATGTCAAAGCTCATTCTGTCCACCATGGGGATATATGCCACCAGATGCCCGCCTGCAAGAAGAACAGAGGCAGTGGAATAGAAAGGTTAGAGAAAGCATCTGACAGGAGACATGTTGTAAAAAGTGAGTAGGAATGAGGTGGAGAAGTTGGATGGCAAAATCCCAGGCATACAAAATGATGGTGTATGGAATATACATTGTGTTTTCCCAAACTTCAGAATGTCTGAAGAAGAGTTTAAAAGTTTGGGAGGGATAGCGGAAGGTAGTCAAAATGGAAAAGAGAGAGGTAAGATGGAGCGGATGGCATTTGACATTGTATCTCATGTTGAATAGTTTTAATTTTATTCTTTGAAAATGGAATGTCACTAAAAATTTTAAACGGTGAGACATGATTAGATTTATAATTTGAAAAGATCATCTTGGTGATAGCCTCAGCCATGAAAAAGTGTTGGCTGGAAGCCCAGAACAAGAGGAAAATACCAGCTAAGAGGCTGTTTGAGTAATAGGAGGGACAATAATGGGATCTGAGCCATGACCAGGCAGAAGGGATAGAGTAGGGGTGACATATTTAAAGCTGTTTAAATGATAGAATTGAAGACTTGGCAGCTAACAATTGGGAGAAGAGGTGGTAGAAACACATTTCAGAAGACTCCTAAGTTTCTGGCAACACTGTGCCTTGAAGTTGGCACTATTCTTAGAGACTGGCATAGAGAAGAAGGAGGAAATTGGTGAACAAAATGATTAATTTCACTATGGAAATGTAAAAAAAAATAAAAGTAAAAAAAATAACGCTGACAGTGGGAAATTCAAGTGGAACTGTCTAGTAAACAATAAAGACATTTTGTTAAAAATTCAATGATTTCAAAACTCTTTAAATGGGAACAGGAATAGGTAATCCTGTTGAATTATTAATCGACTTAATTAGAAATACCCATGCAAACAAGACAATCTTTGGTTACAACCTATTCTTTGGTTCCATCCTGCTACTGAGCAATGAACAGCAATGAGAGGAAAGTTTGGATAAATTTACTATGAAATTATGTGTGAAGTTGTATTGTAAATATGTGGCTACTTGGTGGGGCTAGAAATATAGCATTAGTTTCTGGCTCTAGCCACTGGTTACACTGGCTTTAGAATTTTATTTTTGTATTTTCTTGTTGGCCAATTTTAATTACTATTCTGTTACTGAATTAACTGTTCTCTTATGTAAATTATACAGAGAAAACAAGGCTACATTAACATTTTAAGTAAAATAGCATAAACTTAATGCCCTCATTTATGCATCACTTTCCTGAGTTTGGCAATACGGTCTAGTGGTAGAGACCAGTTCTCAAGACAGAGGCTGCCTGAGATCAAACTCTCATTCCAAACATATGGTCACTGTAACTTTGAACAAATTACTTAACTACTCTGTGCTTCGGTTAATGTGTCTGTATAATGAGTTTAGTAACACCTACCACAAAGTGTTGTTGTGAGGAGCAAATTGGTAAATGTGTATCATGTGCTTGGCACAGTGTCTGGCACAGTATAATCACTAAATAAGTATCAATGGTTGCTATTGTGCTAAATCCTGTTTTAGGAGCTTTGAACACAAAAATAAATGACACAATTGTATTAGGCAGTGGAACTTTTTTTTTAACACATCAGATTTGTTCAACAATAAAGAGCTCATATGTTCCTTTCCTTGTAAATTAAAAAAAAAAATGAGGACATTTTTCTATATTTAGAGTTTTAAAAAATAAGGAATTAGTTTCTTATTTCACAGAAAATCATGGTACTCTAATTTGGTGGAAAAGAATGTTGAAAAGTAAACAAATTCATCCCAAGTTTGGTACATAATATATCAAAATGCTATTCTGTTCTTTTAAAAATGTAATTAAAAAACAATTTCCTGGAAATATTTATTTTCTGATTAGGATATTTTTAGTCTATTTTACTTTATATCATCAGCGTTTTAAGTCTAAAGTTTTCAAAAATACTTTTAGCCAAATATCTAAACAACATACCATATGGAAGATCCATCCTTTCTTCTTTCCCTCTTTCTCTCCCTTCCTTCCTTTTTTCTTCACATTTATTATGACTATGAATCTCCTAAGAGTGTTTCCTAGAAAACTAGGTAAATAGAAATTTGATTTTCTTCCATTTGGTTTTAAACTCTGTGCTTTTAAACCTGGTTTCATGCACATCAATGAGTAAAGAGGGGCAAAGGTAACTTTCCAGAATGTCATAGTAGCTACTTAGAGGAAAAGGTTGGTTACCTTAGAATTTTCTTACTCTAATGGGTGGAAAACTACATCTTTCTTTGAAAAGGTAAATAATATTATATCCCAAAACCTTGGAGAATTCAAAATTGGATACATACCAGAACTTGGCAATAACCAATGGTATTCAAAATCATGAGATTTATTCAACTTATACGATTTTACTTCATAGAATCAACCCACTTGTAGAAGCATTTTTATAAACTATTACTTCCCAGTGTGTGGTCTGGAGAACCCCAGGTTTCCTCCGTCTCCTTTCTGGGAGTACTTAATCTCAAAACTACACCAAGTAATGCTGAAACATGATTCGCCTTTGTACTCACTGGTGTACAGAGATTTTTCCACAGACTATAAAATGTGTGATATTATAAAGCTGAAGGTGACTTGAAAACATAAAGTGAAATAATGGCATATTCTCCTCACTATTTTTGTTTTAAATGAGTAGTTATTTTCCGTAAATGTTTATGTCAACATGTATGGGTTATTAATATTATTAGATTAATAAATATGTTTAATATTCTTGATTTTAATTTATAATAAAGTAGATATAACCCATAGATATAGATAATAATGACGCTTTTTGGTCATCAATAATTTTAAGAATTTAAAGGTCAAGATGACCTATATGAGATCAAAATGTTTGAAAACAGTCACTTATATAAGTAATGATAATAGCTAACATTTTTAGTGTTAACAATATATCAGGCACTGATCTAAGTGCTTTTTTATTAATTGATTTAATTATCATATGAAACCTATGTAAACATTTTACTATTTCCAACCTTTTTTATACATGAAGAAACTGAGGCATAATGTGATTTCAGTAATTGTTCCAATGTCACACTAGCTACATGCTTTAGTCTGCACTTTAACCACTGCCTCTCTGAGAGGAAAATGATCAACTCCCTTCAGAATATAATTTCGAGTATTCTGTGAATCAACTCTTTTGAAATATATTTTATAAAATATCATTTAAAAACATACTATATGTAACCTATAGTGTATTATGTCCTTGCCTATGAGAACAGGTATTCTGTCTCCTAAATCAGAAAGTATAATTCATTCAGTTCAACAATATTTGGCTATTTGCTAGGTAGATCTTAGATTGTGTTGTTGAAACCGAAGATTAGTAGGCAAAATTTCCTTGTCAAGATGTTCACATCTGTCAAGGGAATAGGACAGCATATATGTGGTTTTCTATAACTGAGTATAGAAAATGGTATACTACTGGTAGCAATGGAAGACAGTATTGCATGGAGATTATATTCATGGGCTTTAAGTCAGAGAAGATTCCATCCAAATTCTCACTCGGAAATTTACTCACATGTCTTTTAGCAAGTTACTTAACTTATTTAAGCCTCTTTTTTTTTTTTTTTTTAATCTATTAAGCTTTACCTGGTTATGGTGATTCTTAAATGAAATACTATAGATAAATCACAGAGCACACTATCTGCACAAAATTGCATGTTCAGTGAAGGTATATCAGTATTGCTATATGGATAAGATAAGGCATCCTCAGAGGATAGAGGCCATTATTGATTCAGAAAAAAATATTAATGTGAGATGCTTATATCATATATGCATTTATATTCTGCTTATAAATAAAATTATTGGCTGAACTGAGTCCCTGAGTTGGACCTTGTTTACAATGTTGATTGCAAATAAAGCACTAAAGTTAAAAGCAAATCAATATTTATATCCTATTTAAAAAGGAATTAAGCGCAATAGAGAGAATAAATGGATAAAATATTTTATACCATTCACACAAATATTTCTCCCTTAAATAAAAAAGGGGAGGATTTTTGTTTCTGACAATCATTTCCAAGTGGCATAATATATTAGGTAGATCTACTAGGTGGAAGAAATTATAACTGGGAAAACACCTTTAGCCAGAACAATCGACAGGTACAAGAAGCCTACAAATTCTTTAGGAAATATCTATTAACATTTTTTTCTCTTTGACCCCAAATAGAATATTAATAAAAAATTGTAATCAATAGCACATTTAGCATCACAGATTCACATAGGTCTCTTCTTTTGGGTAAGATTTTCATGAGTGCCAGTGGAAGATAGGCAGGGACTATGTTAGGTTCTTGAGAAGAAAAATTGTGATATTGTAGCATTCTCAGAAGATTCATTGTTTGGCAGCGAACAGGATGGACAGGAAGGGAGAGACAGGAGGCTGGAAAAACAGCTAGAAGGCTCTTGCAGTTGTTTGGAGTAAAGAATTCCAGTATTAAAATGGAAAGGAAAGAAGCAGCAAATCAAAGAGAATCACCAAAAGGGAGACTCATAAAAGAGTGCTCTGGACTTAGGCAATGATAAAATGAGTAGAATCACAAGAGCGTCAAAGTTTCTACACATCATTAGTAAGTCCAGTGGCTAATGGACTGTGAGGAGAAAGAAGCAGTTCCTAGGGAACAGTAATGAATTCAGTAGCAGACAGAAGTTTGAGATAAAAGCAGTACCAATATGTTAAATGTTTTCTATTAAATTGTAAATGAAGAACTTAGGTGAAAAATAAATATTGGAGACTTGCATGTAGTTTCCTGTAGTAAAGAAGCAGTGATTGAAGTCAGTTGAATGAGTGACTGCTCTTGAGTTGAATGAGTGAATTAGAGAGGTGAGAGTGGATTGCTATCACATATTCATTTTACTGTAAATCAGATTGTATCAGCTTCTCAAGCAATTTCAATGCACTCCTATACTGCAGAGCTGTGTGCTAGAATCTAGCAGGAGCCGATGTGAACTGTCATGTAGGGGAAAAATGAGTGTAGGTTTTTTAAACATTTAAGGTTATAATCACAAGAAATAAACATGAATTTGAAATGAACCTAAACTTGATCATTCATATCTTGATCTTCTACTTGTATTGAATCTACTTCACTGTAATTACGGCATGTTTTGGCTTATAAAAAGTAGCTCCGTCCCCTTACAGAAATAACTAGCACATTCTCCTATTTGAATAGGAATAGGAATGAGGATGAGAACTATAAATAATAGGCTCCACTGTTTATTTGTTGAGATTGTCTAAGAAGAAAGAGTGACAAGTAGACCTGTAATATACTTAGCTTCAACAGCTGAATACTAGCACTCACCTTATGTGGCCAATGTTTAATGAAAGTATGCATTTATGAGACATTTTAACCTTGGTCATTTTTAACTGTGAAATGGCTAGACCATATTATATATAAAAAATATTGACTGGGAATCAAATTTATGGAGAGAAATATCACCCTTTGAGTTGAAAAATTGACCACTACTAGAATATAATTTCTGAAAATGCAGCCTGAAGGCAATTCACTAGAGGGTAATTTTTCAGTGCAGTAGGCAAGTTTTCACACAATTCTGACACTCTCTCTCTCTTTCTCATTCTCTCTTCCCCCCGCCATTCCACTCCTTCTAAAGCAAAATTTTGTTAAAAATATGTTTCAACATTATTACTCCTTAAAATATCTTCTTTAATTCAGATTGTTACATGACATATGAAGCATAATTAATGCCTAATATCACAATCTGTGATACTAGGCACAATTTTTAAATGAGTAATTTTCAAAACAATATAAATATCAAATCTAATTCTGGTCAGTAATATTAGACACATGTACAATTTTGTGCACAATTTAATAGGCTTCCTAAATATTTTCCTAGTTCCTAGATTTTCTTTTTCCTGAAGGATCCAAGCTCTTCTGTCAGACTTTTCTTTCTAATGCATGACATTGGCCATTGTCACCCAGCTCAAAAACCTTCAGTGTTTTCTTAAGTTTTAGAATAAAGCAGAAAATTCTTAGACTGGCATTCAAGGATACTCTAATCCAGTTTCAATAAATGTATCCTAATTATTTCCCTTAATAATTAATTAGTTTCTCCCTCTGTGCAATTACTCATTTTGATGATTTTAACATCGGATTATATAACAGTAGCCAAAGGTGAAATTTAACAGAAATATCCCTTAGAAGTTTTAATATTAAGTATGTGTACAGATTTTTCAATATTTTAGACATTCTTTTTAGATACATTTACAATACACATGCTTTTAATGGAAAAGAAAGCAGGAGAGAGAGTAAAAGAGAAAGAGAGGTGGAGAGATGGTAGGAAAGAGAGAAATCTACCCTTTTATTTACTTGCGAAGTAATTATACTGCAAATCCAAACAACTGAGAGGCTTTCGGGAAGTATTATTTTGGATATAAATTTCATTCTTCATTCGTACTTTCTTTTTTTTTCTATGAGACATTTTGGAATAATAACATTAAGATGTTAAGTACGAATGATTTCATATATTAATGACATCCTTTTCTATATTAAATTATTAAATCTATTATATTAATGTTGAAAGTCCATATCTTATAAGGTGAGATATCATAGTAAAAATCAATACCTCAAACTAAACAAACAAAAAACTGTTTCAACAAGGTACTGACCAGCATTCTATATTACCTCATACATTTTGGTCCCTTTATTATGATCTATGGAGATAAATCTAATAGCTTTTTTATGTTTGTGTCTAGAATTAGCCAATGTGGTGTATTTTTTATAATTTCTATATTTTGATCAAGTTATTAGTATTAAGATTTCTTTTTTTCACCCCTTGATATTTTATTTGACCCTGCTTAACCTTATCTTATTTTGTTGTGATATATTCTCAGTGTTGTCCTTAATAGAGATATTATTGAAACTTTAATTGGGGAAGAAAGGCTAGTTTATGAACTTCTTTGTGTCTCAATTCCTTCATCTGTAAAATGGTAATAATTATATCATCCAACTCAGAGATTTTGTGAGGAATAAATGTTTTATGATTTCTGCTGTTGTTATTATTTTACATTTATCTGGTAAAATATTTTCCCTGATGAACTTTAATTTTGCTGTATCTATACTGAAATTTATTTCTTGTAAATTTGATGCTCAAAAGTAATAGTGCAAACAAGATATTAAGCAATATGATTTTCAATTTCATAATCTCAAAATAATTCTATTTGAGAAAGAAAATATGCAACAAAGCAATGTCTAGAAATAGTCTAGTAAATTTTACTGTGATATTTCATAAACCTTTCTATCACTTAGATAGTGGTTTCAAATAATCTAACAATTATCTATCTCTGAGAGACCCTGGTTTTGAAACCCAATATTGATAGAGTATATATATCATGAATGTATACATATACCTTAACATGTGTGTATGTTTAAGAATTAAAATTCAACTTTAATATTCAATTCCTGGTACTTCTTTTTGAAAGTCTTCCCTCCCCATCTACCGGCTTGGGTCTCCCTTCTGTATGATCTCAGAGTACTGAGTTCATTCTAGATTGAAGCAAATCTTACCTGTCTTGTCTGCTGGACAATCTTACCTGTCTTACCTGTCTTCCTGATACCAGGTCTGAGCCTTTCATCTTTGGGCCCCGCTACAAGAACAATGTCAGTGCTCACCACGTATTACCTAATAAATTTTCTATAAATCTTGGCAGTCCTGTGTTACTTAATAAACATTTATGTATGCAATGACTATAGACAACTAGTATGGAATGAATACACACATATTTTTATATAATGCCATATTTTTATATAAAAACAGTATGAAAATCAATTTGCCATCCTGATTTATGTTGAGTCTACAGTGGGCTTTCAGTTGAGTCTATAGACTGCTATCTACTCTCATCCCTGGAAGCCTCTGTCTCCTAAAGTCATCTTTCCTTTGCCACTAATGATTTCCTCTTAGGCTAAAAACAAATTTAGGTCATTCTTCCTGCTCTCAAATATATTTTTCCTTTCCCCTTCTACATGCGATCAAATTTATCTCCTTCTTCTCATAGGACACTAATTCAACTATTATTTCTACCTTGTAATGTTTCATTCATTTCTCAATGCAATTCTACCTGACTATTAAATGGTCATTTGAAACTATTTTTCACTCTTAATTCAGAAACCTAGCACACATTCTAAAGTCTTTATTTTCTTGGTTTCTCACTACCTGTATCTCTACTTTTGATTTCTAGTATGCTCCTTTATAATGGTTCTTCTACCATCTAGGTGAGAGACATTGATTGAATTATGCTTCTTTGTCTGTTCATTAAATGCCCTTTTCCACCATTTTTTTAATATATGACCTTGGGCAACTTTCTTATCTGCATCTATATTTTCTTGTCTGTGTAATAAGGGTCATAACAGTACTTACTTTAATGAGATTATGCATGTACAGAACTTGGTATGTGCTTAAAATATGATAAATACTCAATTATAACACACACTCTCAGGCACACATAGAGCTTGTGCGGGTAAATGTTTAATTGAGCATCTTACTGTGGGGATCACACAGTCCTTGTCTCAGCTCCAGATGCCTTATTGGCTGAGATAAAGATATGCAATTAGATAGTGAACAAGTCTTTCTTCATAGAATTGCTTTGAATAAGTTGCCTTATATTTTAGAATTCAAGTATTTTTAAAACTGCTTTTGAAACTGTTTTTTATGTGGTAATGGGTTCTTTTTCCCACTGAATACCACTCTAAAAAGAGAAAACAAATATAAAGAAGTATTTTGAATAATTTCTTTCCAAAACTTTCAATCTTAAGTTATATAATTAAGCACAAGGTAGTTTATTTATTTTTTTTAAATTTATTGCTGAGCTTGGATATTTTGTAAAATATTTTGATTAGGCCTCATTGTTTAAAATGGTTTTAATTTTTTATTTATTTGTTAATTCATTCCACAAATACTTAATTAACATGTACTATGTATTTGGCACTGTGCTAAGTGCTTAGAATACAATGGTAAACAACCAGGGTTCCTTCTCTGAAAGAGCTTATTATCTCTAAATAACTTCTCAATATAGCTTGCCATAAAAAGTGATATGGATTATTTCTTAAAAACCAATTAGGAAAGCATCTAAGTTAAAATTCTTTTGTTTTCTGTAATTTTCAAAAATACTACTGTTGCTTAAAGTGTGGAGATATATCCAAATATTGTCAATAAGCTATGAATTAAAGAAAACATTATCTTTTTTTACTGTATGAATTTGATTTCGAACAATATATTTAGATTTATAGTTTGTCATAAAAATACATTTAATTTTCTCATCATTCTGGTAAACTTATTCTAATATTCATCTGTATTACGTTATGTCTAATAAAAGCCTATTGCGAATTTGACCGAGGAAGACTGAAGTATAAATTCTGAACCTAAACAAGCTCACATGAACTACATTGCCAGTCGGGTTTGGCAGGAATCAGAATGTATGAATGGAATATACATAACTGTATATATGCAACCAGCAAAAACAGCCTTATATAATTTGCGATTCTATTATTCCTGAATGCTGTAGTGCAAGACTGAGAAGTGGTTTATAAGAATGTATAGCTGATCTTTCTAAGATGTAAGTTCTGTTCCAGTGAAGTAACTACAGCCCCTAATCTATGGAGTCTGTGTGCATTAAAAATATGTTTCTAACTATTATGCTAAAAAAAAAAAAAAAAGAAGAAAAAGTTGTATTTTAGTTCATACATTTGTTTATAAAGCTGGATTGGAGAAATAATTTTTTAAAGTATTCATAATGCTGATATATTTTCTCAGTTTTAGTCCATTATGTGTTGAATACAATTAAAAGCGTTCTCCAAGGCTGAAGTTTATGCATTTCAAATATACATCTTTCAAATATACTTAAGGTGTTACTATGCAACCCAGTTTTATTTTTTCATCCATTTGCATTTTAAGATGTGCTTCTCTCCCGCTTGGGTTATTAGTTGGCGGCTGCACAGTATAGATAGTGAGCCCCGCCGTACGTACATGTCTTCATGGAAATCACCTGGGGCTGAGAGTTCTGCTTTTCTCACCTTATCATATCTGGAACACAGATTTGCTCTGCTCGTCATATTTTGGCACCTGTGAATCGCCATCATGTTGTCATATTTGCAGTTACAAAGTAGCCTATGGGAAGGGAGCCAACTACTTGAGGCATTTGCAGTGAAAAAAAAAAGTCCGATTTCAGCATTATTCGTTGGAAATGCCTTTGTGAAAGCATTTACTTCAGTTTCTGAGATGCTGGCAATAACTTTACTAGGCAACACATAATTGTGCTTTTTAGAAGATATGCTCCTATGTGCTAAAGAGTGAAGGAACAAGTAATTACTGAAAGCTACAGGTAAAATGGCAAGCTTAGGAACCCAAAAGTGAATAATTATCCATGATTACTTAATTTTATCAATAATATCTGCTAGTTAAATGAACAATGAACAAGTCATGTCAAAATAGATGATTTATAATAATTCAGTCATATTTTTTCTTATAATTTTACCTCATCTCTTCATAAATGTAAATTTAAATGGGAAAAAAAACCCACTAAATTTTATAATTATATTAAAAACTTAAATGAATTCAGGGTAGATCCTAAAATATAACAAATCAATTTGTAAAAATAAAAGGCTCACAATAAATTTTAAATCAAAGTAAAATCCATCAGAAATATAAACAAAGTAATATTAAAAATATTTTAAAACATTATAATTATATTACGTTTTAGCTCTACCTACTTAGGCTTCTAGGTAAATTAAGTTCTTGTCTTGGTATGCATATCACTTCATATAATCTTTGGGTTAAAAGAGTGACCCCCTTTTATAACCTTCATGGAGATGTGGTGCGTGCGTGCATGCACACATGCACACACAAATACTTCCAACTGCATTTAGGTTTTTCTAACTCAGCTAAACCTTGGGTTGAATTTATTGTTTTCAAAAATTTTACACTAGTACTTTTATATTTACTGTTGTCTCTGAATGATTTATGGTGACAAGACGACAGTGCTAAAGCAAAAATACAAAAAAAAAGTCATTCATTTGCAAGGGAGCGTGTAGATATTTCCTTAATTCAGAATTTATAAAACTTTTATTTCATAAATACTAGCTTTCCTGGTAAACTTTGAAAAAAAATCTCAAAGGGCTGTAATCCAATAATTTGGGGAATTCTGCACATCCAAGTTTTAGAGTTTCATAATGAAAATTAACATTTGAGTGCCTGTGAAATCCTTCGATGAAAGCATTTTATACAAAAGCATTTCCAAATATATTTGGCTACAGAGATTATTTTCCCTTTAACATTTCACACACAGTAGCACCCCAGAGAATACATTTTGTTTGGGAAATCTATCTTAAACAAAGAAACTCATTATTACAGTTTAGAAAGAGTCAAGTGTCTTTCAAAGCAGAGGAATAGTGAACTAGATCTTTATCCTAAAGCAACCAGCTTGTTACTGTTTTGTTGTTCTTGCTGTTTTTGTTTTTTGCCAATGCTGTTCTAAAAAATTGATTATCATAATAACCTATATCTTAACAATTTACCTGCTATATTAACAGGAATGTCAGTCTTTTTTTAGGGACTGCATTCTCAAATTTTTACAACAGAGGTGTCTAAATTTTCAGTCTTTAGAATGTGCTATCAGGCACACATCAATCATTTTTGGGGACATGTATTTTGAAAAAATATACCCATATTAAATAAAATGATCTTTTAAAATATGACAAAGATTGTCCCTAATAGAAAAAGAATTTCTACGAATGAATATGAAATAGACCAATAATCTATCAGAAAAATAAGCAAATAGAGTGAAAAGGCAATTTCAGAATAGGAGATAAAATAATTGTCTATACATAGAAAAAAGTTTGCCTTCAATAGTGGACCTGAGATACAAATTAGAGCAAAAGTGAGATAGCATGTATTTTTTACCCACTGGATTGCCAAATATTAAAAAATGTTCACATCTAGAACTTGTGAAAATATAAGGTAATCAGCACTATTAATTCATTAGGGGAGTTATTAATTATTACAATTAAAAAACAAACTGTCAATAGCTATTACAATTATAAGTCTATATATTCCTTGACCAAGAACAGTTAGATAAGTCATAATGGAGCTGAAAATATACATCAGCACTACTTTTGGTGGGCTTGGAGTTCTGAACTTGTTGCCAATGCTGCTGGTTAAGTTACAAGTGCCACCAACCCTAGTCACAGTCTCCAAGTGCTTCCTACTCCCACTGTCCTTATGCTATCTTTGTATTTAGATTATTGTGATTTGGGGGAAATATGGCAAGGCTCTTGCCATCCCTTTCCAAACCTTGACACTGCAGCTTTTTGGAAATGTAGCTTTTCTAATTTATATTCTTATAGCAACTCCTCACCACATGAACTCAAGGTCAAAGTGGCAGACAGGAAAGTTACCAGTATCAGAAATATGCTGTATCTGACTCTTTGTCATTAGAGTAGAGACCTGTTTACTGGTCCAAACTCTTTTCACCCTCATGATAACTTTCTGCTAAGGAATACTTTGCCCTTTTCTGCAATCTGACCTTAGTCAGCAGCAGTACAGACCTCGGACCTGTTTGTATAGCATCATAATTCAGAGCAGAAGGTAGGTGGGAGCTCTGAGTACAATGGAGGTGTCATTGCTGGGATGATGTGAAATCCAGTGTTGCTCCAGAGGCATTGGGCAGGAGGAGGAGGATGGTGGTGTTGTGTATTGACCCTCAATTCTTCCCTGTCAATGCAGCAAAGAATTACAGGTTGGCAAGATTTAGAAAAAATAAGATTTATTGAAAGTATGTTTTAGAAGGAGACAGACCTTGCTAGGGAAGGCTGCAGCCCTGTAGAATTTAGAAAGCGAAGAGATAAGATAGTACACACCAAAGGGAGGAACAGGTTTTCAGCAAGAAGAGATTTAACAATGCAGAAATGGGAAGGTCTGTTTATATTGAGGCCATGATGGGAGGTCCTAGGTGATCCATATGTGAGGTCACCTTGACTGATAGTTGGCTGCTACATAATACTTTCCCCAGTGCATATATGCTTACCCAGAATTCAGTCTGTTATAATTAGATTCATGAACTTGCAGGCATAGTCATGGTATTATAATGATGATATAATGAGGCTGAAGTTATAGGCAGTACCTTCTGCGCATACGTTTGTAGCTGGTTTAGCCAGCAGCTTTTATGCTCTTTGTGCTCTAGGATTCGGGATAATTTATAAGCCTAAAAGGGAGGCATTTCTGGGAAGTCCTTAAGGAAGTTCTTCAAGGGAGGTTCCTATGGTTACAGAGCTGGGGCTTTGCTCCTCTTGCAGATGCCTGACTACCTAACAGAGGTATTCCCATCCCTGGTGTAAATTAATAGGAAAATTGTTAGCTCCCAACCTCACCTCTCTCTGACCCTTTGAGTACCACACCTTAAACACAATTAATTATACTGAGGAAAGGCTGATAACCAACCATCTTCCATTTATTGACAGACTATAGCCCAAGTAAAATGTCTTGCTAAAATAACAAGATTATAGGAATTTTTCTCATTTAGGCTGCCTCATGACTTTTATAGGCCAGTTCTCTTTAGACATATATCTGGAACTGATTATTTTTCTATCTTTTTCACCTAATCAAGCTCATTTCCATGAACCACATATGCTTACTGTTTCCAGCTGGCAATAGATTTTTCTTCAAGATTCTAACCCGCCATATTCATCAGAGTAAGTCCTGCTTAATTATCTTCTTTGCTGTATCTTCTTTTGCTTAATTTCTAATTTTCATGGTCCTTGAGGTGAGCTCTCAAAAATTTTGTTTCTTTCCTATTTCTGTAATAAGATCAACCATATAGCTGGGGTCACATTCATTTAAATCTTTATCTCTAGCCCAGTGATTCTCAACCCAAAGCAATTTTGCCCCCACTCTACATTCAGCAATGTCTGAGGACACTTATTATAACTGGGTGAAAAGATGCTGCCATTCAGTAGACAGAGGCAAGAGATGTTGTGAACCATCGTGCAATGCACACATGCAGAAAACAGCCCCCACGACAAAGATCCAGCCCAAAAGCAAATGGTGTTGAAGTTGAAAAATCCTGTAGCTCAAACATATTTCATTCTAGTATCATTTATAAATACATTACCACTGAAGTGTCAATGTCGTCCTCATACTTAATATATATATTTGCCCAGTTATATATTTTTCTCTCTCAATCTCATCTTAGTAAATGGCAGCATTATCTATTTTGCCTCCTTGAAACCTAAGAAATGTAATTAATTCCTGTCTTTTTCTCACATCCAATCCATCAGCAAATCCTGTGAGCTCTACAACAAACTTTATTCTGGCATCATTCATTTCTCTTCATCTTCACTGCAGCAGCCATGCCCAAGGAACCCCCAATCACCTCTTGCTTCATCTACTGCAATAGACTCTTAACTGTTCTCCCAGCCTTTACTCTTGACCTTGGCTATCCACTCACACAGAAGCTAAAGAAATCTTTTAAAAACAAATTGAATCATGTCACTCCTCCTCTCAAATCTCATGTTTTTCTTGAGCACTTAGAAAATGGCTCTTAAATCAAAATCTTGCCTCATGCCCATCTCTCAGATCTTATTCACAAGGCTTCTCACTCTAGGAGGATTTCTCCTCACTGACCGTAACCTTTTTATTTCTCTTTGGGGATCCCTCTTGTACTTTCTTCTTTCTTGAAGGATCTGATATTAGACCCTCCCAGACTGGCTGCTCTTATCATTAATTCCTATTGTAGATCAAGCGTAACGTTC
Source organism: Pteropus vampyrus (assembly GCF_000151845.1). Lineage (NCBI taxonomy): Eukaryota > Metazoa > Chordata > Mammalia > Chiroptera > Pteropodidae > Pteropus > Pteropus vampyrus. Next base: position 5,673,368 of record NW_011888873.1, on the reverse strand, counting down.
CTGAATGCCCTTCCATGGCCATGCAAAATAAAATGGCCTCTGCCACTCACTGGCACTGTATGTCACTCTGTCTTATCTACAGTACTTGGGACTGCTGTGTTAATTTTTAATATCATTTTTATTAGATATAATGGAATACAATATTATATTAGTTTCAGGTATACAACATAATGATTTGATATATGTATATACTTTTAAATGATTACCAGAATAAGTTTAGTTAACATCTATCAACACACATTGTTACAATTTTTTTCTTGTGATAAAAAATTTTAAGATCTACTCTTTTAGAAGCATTCAGATGTACAGTGCAGTATTATTAACTATAGTCACCATGCTTCCATATTTTGGGTTTTATAGATAATGCTGCAATGAACATGGGGGTATAGAGATCTTTTCAAGTTAGCATCTAAGTTTCCTTTAGATAAATACTCACTCAGAAAAGAAATTGTTGGATCATATGATGATTCTATTACCCTGCAATAAGTGATTGGATAAAGAAGTTGTGGTACATATATACAATGGAATATTGCTCAACCATAAGAAAAGATGAAATACTGCCATTTGCAACAACGTGGATAGACCTCGAGATAATCACGCTAAACGAAATAAGCCAGACAGAAAAAGTGAAAAACCACATGATATCACTGTATGTGAGATATGAAACTAAAAGCAACAAACAAACAGGACAAACAATCAGGGATTCATGGTCATGGACAATAGACTAGTGGTTAACAGAGAGTGGGGTGGGGAGGGGAGAAGTAAAAGGGGTAAAGGGAGTCAAATATGTGGTAACAGAAAGAAATCTAACTATGGGGGTGAACACATGATGCTATATCTATATTCTTATTGCTAAATTGTACACCTGAAACTTACTGGATTTCATTAACCAATGTCATTATAATAAAAAAAATAATAATAATAATAAAAGAAATCTTCATACTGTTTCCCACAGTGGTTACACTAATTTACATTTCCATCAACAGTGCACAAGGATTCTCTTTTCTCCACATCTCACCAACACATATTTCTTGTCTTTTTGATTATAGCCATTCTAACAGATGTGAGGTTATATTTCATTGTAGCTTTGATTTGCATATCTCTGGTAATGATTAGTGATGTTGAGCACCTTTTCATATATTTGTTGGGCATCCATGTCTTCTCTGGAAAAATGTTTATTCACATTCTCAGCCCATTTTCTACTAAGATTGGTTGCTTTTTTCTTTGCTATTGAGTTGTATGAGTTCTTTATATTTTGGATTTTAATACTTTATCAGATTTATCATTTACAAATATCTTCTCCCATTCAGTAGGTTGCTTTTTCTGTTGTTAATAATTTCCTTTGGTATCCAGAAGCATTTTAGTCTTGTATATTCCTGCTTGTTCATTTTTACTTTTGTTGCCTTTTCTTTTGGTGTCAAAGCCAAAAACAAAAACAAAAAAAAACTCTAAGACCGATATCAAGGAGCTTACCACCTATGTTTTCATCTAGAAATTTTATGATTTCAGGTTTTACATTCCAGTCTTTGATTCATTTTGAGGTATTCTTTATCTATGGTGTACGGTAGCAGTCCAATTTCGTTCTTTTACTTACAGCTGTCCTTTTTTTTCGAATACCATTTATCGAAGAGATTGTCTTTTCCTTATTGCATATTCTTGGCTCATTTTTTGTAAATTAATTCACATGTATACATGGGATTATTTCTGGAAACTCTATTCTGTTTCACTAATCTATGTGACTGTTTTTATGTCAATACTATACTGTTTTGATTCATATAGCTTTATTATATAATTTGAAATCAGAGAGCATGATGCCTCCAGCCTTGTTCTTCTTTCTTAAGATTGCTTTGGCTATTCTGGATATTTTATGGTTTGTTCATTTTGTTATCATTTCGGGGTACTCAAATAAAGGCTCCATGATGGCATCTTCTCGAGCTTCACCTTAGTTGGTATTCAATAAATGTTGGTTGCATTAATGGTGACTTTCAGCAATCCAAAAAATTAGGAATGAGGCATTAGCCATTAAAAAGCCTGATACTAAAGCTTAGTAGAGAGGCAAGAGCTCATAATTATAGAATTGAATACAAAGATTGCCAAACAATGTGAGTCTTCATAAGGTGAAACATCATCAAAGTTCTTTCCAGAAATTTGCCTTTCTGCCAAAAATAACATGAATTCTTCCATCTCTCTCCTCTTACATTCTTCTCATAAAAATAATCCTATATTGGACATGGTTCTATAGTGTAGTGGTTAGCACATCTGCTTTACATGTAGAAGGTCCTGAGTTCACTCCCCAGTGGAGCCACAGTCCATGGTCTATGGCTTTGCCACCCTGAACAAGCTCAATATCTGATCTCGGAAGCTAAGCAGGGTTGAGCCTGCTTAGTACTTGGATGGGAGACAACCTAAGAAGACCATGTGCTGTAGGTATAAATAATAATAAAATAATATAAAAAAGAGAAATGATTCTATATTATACAATTTTGTATTTATTACCATTGATTTTCTAACTAGATTGCAAGTCACTTAAAAGTAAAAATTCTTGTTTATCTCTGTATCGCTTTTAGCATAGTGCCAAACCTAAAACAAGCTGAGCTTTTCTTCATGGCCAACGTATTTCAGATTTTATCTGTTGGATTAGTATTATATAGGTATATATAACGCTATATATATTTGTTACTCATATACATCTGCTTTTCTGCTGAGTTCAGAATAATTGAGGCATTATAGAAAAAGCCTAAGCTTATATAATAAATATCATTTGGTAATTACTCTACTGAAGAGTAGAACAATAGATTTACTCAAATCATTATAACAGCTAACATATATTGAGAGCTAATTATGTGCCAACCTATATTCTGAATGCTTTGCATATACTAACTTATTTAATATTCACAATAACCCTATGAGATAATGATTATTTTCCTTTTTTTTTATTATTAAAAGAAATAGCGGCAGATAGAGATAAGTAACTTGGCAAAGGTCACACTGTAATATGTATTGAGGTGTCCTTTGAACCCAGGCAGTGTGACTCCCAGGTTAATACCCTAACCTCTATTCACTTTTGGTAAGTAGTATGTAATTAACTTTTAAAAGAGTTTTTTTTTTTTTTTTTTTACCTTTAAAGTAACAAAATTCTTTCTAATTGCAACTTTTCAAAATTCCGCAAGTGGATTAATTGCCTTATATACTACACAATTAAACATGTCTCAACCCTTCACTAACTTCAGTGATAAATAATATTTCTGCTTTATTGTATGCCTGACAAATTCCTTTTTATCCTCTATGAAAATGCAAGACTTTCAATGAAAACACTAACATATCTCTGCATAGTAGAATGGGGGAGGTTGAAAACCAGGAAAATAAATTACTCTAACAGTGTATCTTGGCAGCATAATGGTCCATTTCTAGCAAAGAGCAAAATAAACATTACATGTCATGCTCTTGTTTGAGATAATCTTTTATATGTAGTGATAATTAGCAATCCAAATAAATAAACATCAATAAAGATTAAGAATAAAAAGATAACCAAAACCCTTTAATTGTCCTTTTTATCAAAAAGAATGCATTTGTTACTTATAACCACAAAGAACCACACTAATTTTCACAAAAAGCTTAGGATTCAACATATTCAGCAGCAACAGATTTGCATAACAACCATGAAATGCACTAATAAAAATCTACATCAAAAGAATATTAGAGGCCAGCCTGTAGTGGACAGAAATAAAAAAAAAAAAAAAATTCAGAGTCAATGTCTCACTAGGTAGCTGATTCAATGCTAAGAGCCCTCTGGTCTCTTTTCATGCTCCATATCCACTGTCCTCACCAAGGTAGACAAGGACATAGCTTTTGGTCCCCTCCTTAAGTGGACTCAGTGTAGAATGAAAGAGCAAATTGTACAACCATTTACTTTTTTTTTTGGACAAGGTAGTTGGACAAGTTTTGAAAGTATTTTGCACCAAGAGAACTAAAATGTTCGCTTGAGATATTTCTGCTTCTCTTTACTAAGTCTAAATCTCACAATATCTATCTCAGGTAATCAAAATGATAGATACCATCACTGCATTACAGACAAAGAAATTTTTGAATTTAGGCATATATTTACAAAGCCAGACAGCCAGTTCTATAATAGGAAGGAAATCATTGAAATAAAATCCTTCCTCTAGTGCATAGAGGCTCTGTGGCCTTGAGATAGCAAATATAATATCTCTTAGTTTTAATTTTCTTAATTGTAAAACTAGAGTAATGTATATCAAAGTGTTGAGCCCATTCTGATGAGTTTTTTGCTGAACTTCAAAAATCTGAAACTAGAAATCTGAAAACAAAGTCATCTTCTGTCATTTTTCACCCTTCTTATTTATCTTATGATCACTAATTTGGTAACTGGTGGCTTAGTCACTCATGTAAAGAATTGGAAAGATATTTAATAAACCTCTGTTCCCAGATGGTCAAAACTGTATATCAATTATACCTCTTAAATACCTTAGGAACCTCTTCCTTTTCTTACTTTCCCATTGCCTGTGTCTCAGGTAAGTCCTTTAATATTTCGATTATGTATTACTACAAAAGTCTCTACCATGCCTGTTTTACCCACTATAACCATTCACCATACTGCTAACGTGATTATCAAAATCAAAAATATGTTATCAACATTCTTTTTAAAATCTCCAAAATACCTTCAATTATAAAAGGTAGAAATATCCTAACATAGCATAATAATTTGGACTCTTCAGCATTATTTCCTGTCTTCCTTCAACAGCTTCCTCTAATTTGACCAATGTAATCTACTTACTAATACTCTAGGGCAGGGGTCCCCAACCCCTGGTACCAGTCATGGCCTGTTAGGAACCGGGCTGCACAGCCGTTGGTGAATAGCTGGCAAGAGAGCGAAGCTTCATCTGTATTTGCAGCCTCTCCCCAGCGCTAGCATCACCACCTCAGCTCTACCTCAGATCATCAGCCTTAGATTCTCATAGGAGCACTGATCCCTGGTGGCAGAAAGGTTAGAGACCACTAATCTAGGAAGTCAGGATCCCCAGGTCTTTGGCTTTTATCTATTTCTTTGCTACTGTTTGACTAAATTCCACTCACTCTTCAGATTCACATTTACACTTCAATCTCCAAAGAAGGAAAAAATAAATTACCTTGTTCATCTAAAACAGTACATGTGCAAAACACAAAAGGAGATGAATTTAACCGGAGTACTAAACATGTAAAAAAAGGTGGCCTCTATCAAGGACACCAATGCTGATATAATTATTTCTTCTTTACTCACCTCTGTGGAGAGTTCATTTGAAAGCAGATTATCTGAAGGAAACTCTACTGCTCTTTCTCGCACTAAAATGGGCTCGTGCCTCAAACTAAAATGTTCTCAAAGAGGACTTTTTGTCCACCTGTTTACAGAGAAGGTAGAAAGCTCTTAAAAGTACCAAATGTCTACCTCTCTTCTACCGTCCTCATATCCAGCCCATTATCTCTGCATTCAATTGGAGGCATAAATATCAACTCTTGCAGTCCTTGGTTGGAAATTGTGATGAATGCCAATGTGTCGATAGCAGAGAGAGAAGCTTATAAAGAGGCTTAAAAATGGCAACTCCCAGCTTGCCCAGAAATTAGTCCAGATAGCATTTAATTGGCGGATATGGTTTGAGCTGTGACCCAGCTGTTGAAACCCTTATTAGTTCATTGTTTACTATTTTTATTTTACTTTAAGATGTTTAGGATTTTTTTTTTCTCTAGTTCATTAGTACAGGAAAAGAACACTGAAAATAATTCATACTTTAGCTTTTTGTGTGTATAATGTGTTATGTGAGTAGCCATCAGCTTTTAGAGCTCACCAACTATTTGCATGCTATCCTCTCAGTTAAAGTTGGGCAGCCTTAAACTTGGTAGCGTCCACATGAATGCTAACTTTTCCACAGCGTGTTTGACCACGTGCCCAGGTTTAGTCCTAGATCACATGTAGTGTGCTGGCATCTAGTCTGTTTAACACCTTCTTTCAGTCTCAAGAGTCTCCCAGTTCAAACAATAAGTGTTATATTCTCTCTGTCCATAGGGAGACTAAGCAGAGTTCAAAACTTCTCTGTGTGTTGCGTGAGAAGGGACAACTGAGCAAAACACGATTATTAGATTGCAAAAGGGAACCAGGTGAGGATTCACGGGCAGACTCTTTGAAGAGGGAATGTTTGAAATCTGTATATTAGGTCAAGAGTTATATAGATGAAGGGGCTTTCTCATCTTGTATTTGCTAAGGTGCTGAAACTACAACTAGAAAGAGAGTAGCTAATTTGAAGAGGAGGCATGAGAGAGAAAGAAGGAGAGAGAGAGAGAAAGAGAGAGAGACAGAGAGAGCGCGCTAATGTTTGCAGTACAATGTGAGAGAAGGGTGTTGTGAGAAATTAGATTATAGAAGTCAGCAAGGTTCAAAACAGCAAGCTTTGGAAGCCATGTTGAGGATTTTCAAATTTATTCTATAAGCAATAACAAGAAAAATATTGCAATATTTAAGTAGGGTTGAAATTTGATTATATCCACTTCATGTAAAAAATAATACCCTGACATCTTTGTGGACAATGGATTAGGGTTGGGTTTAGGTACATGGACAGCAGTGAGATTGTAGAGATGCCTTTGCAAGCTAAAGTGATAGTTATCATGAGAGATTGTGGAACTGAGCTATAGTGGTAGTCATTGGAGACAGCACATGGTTTATTCTCAAAAATTAACAAGACTAAAACCTGAGGGGAAAAAAAATATTTTGTCCCGAATGCTTTTATTATATCAAGTCAAAGACGTATCTAGAAATCATCTCTGTGGACAGGTGAATATTTACATTAATTGTTTAATTTGCTGTTAATTGGTTTTGCCCTTAATTACTGAGAGAGAGGGAATCTGGCCAGATGCTTGCATAGGGCAGGCCACGGACACCTGAGGAAGCAGGGCACCAGGACTGAACGATCTTCTCAGGAGCACAACACATGCTCAGGAGCCAGGGTCCTGACCACGCTGGAACCCCATCGATCTCTGAAAACCCCTTCTTCCTTTCTAAATCTTATTAGAGACTCAATCTAGGATGAGAGCGACGAGCGATTGTGCTGTCATGACAATTTAACACTCAAGTGAACTCAGATGAATTTACAACAGGAGCTACTACTGTTTATAAATTAGTATCTAAATGTTATCAATTTTGCAATCCTTTGGATTTACCGGTTTTGAGGATACAATAAAACTCAGTTAAAATAAATGTCTCTATACATCGAAGCACCAGAATGTCAGCATTTGTGACATATAGACAATTGGAAAAAAAAAATGTGTCTATATGCAAACAAGCAGAACTCCTAAAGACATTATTCTTAATATTTTTGGTTTTCACTTCTGAGAAAACTAATTCAGGTCCTATGGAAAAGAAAATATGATCAAAATAGTTTCTTCTACTGCTTCTGTTTCTCCTGCTATGTCCCAGCATATCACACCTTTGTCTCTGATTACGATTAAATATTATATTGATTCAAGCCAGTTCGTTTCAAGTATACTCTTTGCTGCATATTGTGTGGAGCCATAACTTTATCTCATCTCAGTGATATTTGTGAGGTATTGTAAATAAAAATCTCTCAGACTTTAATGCAGTTCAGTGAAAAGTATATAAGAAAATCAAATAACTAATGTAATACTTGAAAAGAGTATATCTCATATTAATGACTTCTACCTGGTGGTATTTCATTGTTATTTAGTAGAAATGAAATTCTGTATGACACCTAACTCTTCAAACTTCTGATATAGACATTAATTCACAGGCTTCTTGGTATTGTCAATGAGCGGAATATGCTGAAATCTACACCCATGACCTGGATAATGTGCCCTGTAATTTCTGTTTTTGCTCTCAGAAATGAAACTCATTAGCTTTTGTGGTTTCAGTGCACATGCATTTCAACAAAAAGGCATTTAATTATTATAACCAAGGAGGTGATTTTAATTTTAATAAAAAAAAGAAACTAAATGAGATCAGGAAAAGTTTTTAAAGTTTGCCTGTAATTGTGCTAAGTATAACAATGCATCATCCTTTATAATATTTACTGGATACCAATAAATTATATTTTATTTTAACAGGCAGTTTGCTACCAGAAGTGGGTTTCTCTTCCAAAAGGTAAGTGCCTTTTAAGAAATGGTATATAAAATTATCATGGTTTCTGATTTATAGCTTTGAAGACCCTATTAATTTTAAAGCCCCGTGGCTGACAGCTATGTTGTTCAAAGGCAAGGATATATAGTATTAATTATCTTAAGCTCCAGATTATTGTTCATGGTGCAGACATTATGTATAAAGGACAGACTGGCACATTTTCTATTTTAGTAAGAATAATAATTAATTAACCTGGTGATTTTAAAAGAAATATTTGTTGAAGTAAAATACAAAGAACATAGTTTGGTTTGATCACTTTTGTTTCAGTTCTGGATAGTTTTCAACAATTTTCATGGAAATTACCAGCCACTTGAGGTTTTTGTTACCGGTCTTTCTTTGTTATTTGTTTGGTTGGTTAATATTAAAGAATGCCTTAGCTATTTTGAAAGTTAAAAATTGATGTATCTTTATAAAAGCATTTGCAAATAAGACAATATATGTGTGTATATATATTCTTTACTTGAATACATGTATATTATAAAATTTAATAATATATCGGGTTTAACCATGAGTTAAGTTTTATTGCTGGCTCAACCTAGTATTTAAATTTTCAGGACTACTGTGAGGTTTAAAAGTAAATGAAATGTTTAAATATAGTATATTTTATGCCCCGTTAGTAAACAAGAAATGACAGGATCTTGGGTTTATTTCACAGCTTGCCTTTCTCTAAGCTCTCAGTCAGGCGGTTAAAACATGCTGGCGTTATTATTTGCTGTGCACTTGGCATAAAGTCTTTGTTTATCTAAAAAAGGCACGGTATATATCTTCACAAGATGCCCTTCAGCAGCTTCCATGGCAAACATCCATCTCTATTACTGCTCTTGGTTCCAGGTCTCACTTGTTTTTATTTGTTGGTGGACTACCATCTTTTTGTTACTGTTATATTTGTATTTGATGCAGCAAGAGAACCTCATTGTCTTTAGGGCTTGCAGACCCTGCTGTGGGTTGTAATAACAGAATAGTTGTATATGTAGTTATGTTATCAGTAAATTCATAAACTATTATTCTTTTCTTTGCCTAATAGTAGTCTGTATTTTTATGATCAAGTGATGTTGGCATATTAGCTTGATTTATAACATATTAACTATTATGTCAAGTTATTTAGTCAGAAAAGTAATGCACTTTGAAAAAATACAATCCGGTTATTTTTAAAAACTCTGCATTATTATGATAAGAGCCCATAAAACTATTAAATAAGTGACTAAGAAGTATTTTTAAAAGTACAATTCAGAAGTTTTTCCATGTGGTAGTGGGCAGTAGCTATGATAAAATGACAAGCTATAAGTTTAACCTTAACTATGTAAACTAATGATAGACAAGTTGTCGTGGTCAGTGTTTAAACTATAACTCACAAAAACATTTTAGTGAAGTAAAATTTTCAAACATTTCCCACTCCCGTGCCCCCTGCCCCCCATACAAGTGCTGTGGCAAAAGAACACAGGCTTTAGGGTCAATTAAAATTTACTTAAAATCCTAGATCCAGTCTTATTCTCTGTGTGACCACAGGCAAGCTACTTAACCTCTCTGCACTTATCAATTTTTCAAACTAGGTTTAATAATATAGTAGTTACCCTTTATTCCACTGGGGATGTGTTCTAAGACCCCCAATGGATGCATGAAACCACAGATAGTACCAAAGCCTATATGTACTATGTTTTGTCTTATATGAATGTATCTATGATAAAGTTTAATTTATAAATTAGCACAGTAAGAGATTAATAGTAACTAATAATAAAATAGAACTATAACAATATACTATACTATAATATAAGCATGTGAATGTAGTCTCTCTCAAAAAATATCCTTTTTGTGACGTGAGATGATACAATGCTTTTGTGACTTGACAGAAGGAGGTGAATGATGGATGTAGGCATTGTGACATGGTGTTAAGCTATTATTAGGGTTATTTAAACAAAATCACCACAATAGGAGAGAGTCATCTGATAACCAAGACTACTAATGCGCAGGGAACATCTACAACACAGAAACCCTGGACAGAAAGATGACTCACATCCTGGGCAGGGTAACGCAGGAATGTACGAGATTTCATCATGCTATTCAGAAAAGCATACAGTTTGAAACTTATGAATAATTTATATCTGGAATTTGCCATTTAGTTTTTTGGACCACAGTTGACTTCCGGTAACTAAAACCATGAGAAAGAGAAACCATGAACAAGGGGGTTCTATTGTGTTTATAGCAAGACTACTGTAAGCGCGTTGAAAGTGATTTGTCAGGTCCCTGCTCTCTTCTGAGAGTAAATCTCTTCTTATGTACACACAGGTTCAAACTCCTAATTGCTCTCTCTGATGAAACTATAATATTACAGTGTACTCTCTCCTTTTTGTTGCTTTTGTATATGTAAAGTTTGCCTCGTGTGCAGGTACACCAACCTGGTAGGATATTGTTGTTTGAAAATAAAAAGGCAAAAAGAAAAAGAAAACAGAAGAAAGCATAGTATCTTGATAATTTCTGTATAAAGATGTTATAGTCTGTCAGTGGTATCCATGTATATGTGTGTGTGTACGTATGTATACATACACACATACTCAGGGGATTGCCCTACAGGGATTTGTGAACAAATAACTCTCGTTCGAGTAGCTCTTTATATATCTTAAATACTTCATTCTTTTCTCCTCTTTTCTTGAGTGCTCCTGTTTTGGCTATATCCAAAGACCTACTCCTCTTCCCTCTATGGTGAAGCTTGGAACCAGGGCCCTGTTCTTGCTTCTTTTATTCCTTTATCTAAGAAAACATCTTTTGTGATGCTTTATTTTAACACATCACTGGGTAATTGGATAGTTATAATAGCTGAAAATGGTTCAATAGCCTTCCTAGGTAATATTTACATTTTAATGAGCTTTTGTAATGGCTTCCCCTAAATGCAAGGTAATATGAAGGTCTCTGTGGCATGGGCAATAATTTGAGGCCAAAAGTCTTCCCTTTAAGTGTAAAGTAGCCCTTTACACTTTAAAAAGTAGGGGTTCTTCCTCTTCATACTTACTATAGAACTTATACATGCATATGCATACAGGACTTCTTGTTTATATTCTCTTTTTCTCATCTCCCACTCTCTCACTGCCAAAAACAAAAACAAACAAACAAAAACTTTAAACAGACATAAATTGATATCCAGGCCTCTTCTGAAAAAATTAAACATGTTTTCTTCTACATCTATTTTAAATTTCCTCTATGCTGTTCTCCAACCCGTACATTTTATTAGTTTATTTCAGAAAATTTAAGAATAATTTACATTTTAAATAATATTTTACTTGTCAAAAATGTTTGTACACATTAGCCAAACGATTCTGTTAAAGTTGGATGGTATTATTACATTTGTATTTCTGATCAAGACACTGAGGAAGAGGTGACTTGTCAGAGTCAGAACAGCAAAGATGGTTTATTACTAGGACTTCTAACACCCAGTACAGTCTAGATATGCAGATGTTGTTCTATTATGCGAAAGCAATTTAGATGCTACTTTTCTTCTATGGATTTATTCATATAGGTGGAAATAGGAGAAAGAAGAAAACCAAAAAAAATGTGCTTCATGTAGTAATGTGACTCAGCAATTCAACAAGCCAGACTCTCACAGGATGGCTTGCCAGAATAAACTCAGTGCTGACAAGGAACTTGATGTAAAAGAAAAAAAAAGAAAAAGAAAAAAAATTATAAAAGACCCGTGTGCCTCCATCTCTTGTAAGCACAGTATAGATAAAGAGGAGAGTGTTCCAGGGACACATATATATATGGCATAAGCCAAAAATAAAAATGGTTTACAAATAATAAATGAGATATTCATTTTTAAATAGCATTTTGTGCTCAAGTAGTGGAATATATATAGGGCATTGCTATAGTTCTTAAGAAAATAGTAAAAGACTCTGCATGCTACCTTTTGCTGCACACAGATAAGGAATTCTGGTAAAGAAAAAAGAAACAGTTGATTCCCCTAAGGAAATTTTGATTGACCTATAAATGTCATTTTAAGAATTGAAAATCATTGGCATTTGCTGATTTTTTTCTCAAATTTTTATGTTAACTTATTTTTTATTGTTACTGAAAAGTAACTAGTGGATTCTAGTGCTTCCAGAACATTTCTTCTCAGTCCTTTCACCTACATGAGTGTAAAGGTCCAGTAGTTTGTTTCACTCTTGTGCCAAAACTTATGCATGATTGTATCTATCATAAAATAATTTTCCTTCAACCAGACAAATGGATGTTTTGTTTTTTATTTGCTTCTTAATTGTTTTTAACATTAATTCTATATTAATTTTGATAAATACAGCTAGTGAGACTAAATGATTGTGAGAGTAGGCTCATTCTCAAAGTAAGTATCCATGCAATGAGTTTATCTGGGTTGTAGGTTAGAAGCTGAATATAAGTGTCTGTTTATTATGAGGATGGCAACTGTATGAGAAATACTCAAATCTAAAGTTAACCTTTCTGAATAAATTTCATTTTTTCATCATAAAATTTTCCTGGAAGCCTGAAAACTCCAGAAATTTCTTTTCTTTACATCTAGAATGTCTTTCCTTGCACACATTATTTAAAATGTATATATTCATTTAAATATATTTAAGATGTATATAATATACATTATATACTGTTGATTTCTTCACTGTATTCAAAGATACATCACCTTTTTATTTTTTAATCATCGCACTCAATCATTTTCAGCAACCATGAAATGTCTGAAAAACATTGTACCAAGTTCTCTTGAGCTATGATACTTCTCCTTCATTTCTGAACCAAGCCGCATCCTTCTTTATACTTTCCAACTTGTGATGTATTTTCACTGGTAATATGGTCATTAGCATATTTATGAGGTTTTAGTTTATATCACTGTTTCAGGTAAATATTTAAAGCACAAAAAATAGATATGTTTTATTTTTTTTTCAGTGAATTTCATTCTATGTAGAATAAAACTCTCACTTTCATTTTTTTTTTTTTTTTTTTTACACATTGTCATTTGCTTTTATATATTTACCTTGGACTAAATATAAATTTGTCTCCCTCAATTTTAGAGAGAGATTTAGGGGATTGCATGTGCCACAAGGATTTTATTTTTATTTAAGCAAACATAACCAGTATAAAACCTTTGTATAGAAGATAAGTATAGATATTAGAACTTGAATTACATAATAAAATGAAAATAGGTAAGCTTCCTTTTTTGTAAAGCAATGTTCATTATAGAAACAGTACCAAGTACAGCTAGTGGATTATGTTGAATTTAAAGAAGAAAATAATTAAACATGATTCAATCGCATCACCTCTTGAGATAACTACCACTGACATTTCAGTGCGTTCTACTAGACTTTTTTAATGAATTAATTTATATATACAAATTTAATTGCACTTATGAAGGTATATGCTAATCTCCTTTCTTAGCCATATGCTTTCCTATTCTGCTTTTGGTCCCAACGGGCACGAAGGCCTGCCTTGCCCTCTGGCTTTTGCTTCATTGTATAAGGAAGCTCCAAAGAAGATCAGGAGAGAAAAGAGTGAGACAGATGTTTAAGTCCCCGGCTCCCTCCTTCTAAGGTTGTCTCAAGCAACCTTAACCATGGCTCATTTTCTTTCAATGTACACTTCCCTAGATGGCTCTTCTGGGTTCTAGGGGCTGCTCCTTCCCTTCTCCCTGCCATAGTAAGGATGGTAAGAGTGCTTTTTTGGAACCCTGTGAGTTTTATGGGCACCCCACCTATATCTTTGTAAATGATTCCTTTTTCGACCATCTGAGAATTATCTTGATTGGAGTGTGCCATCTTTTTTTAGATGGAATATTGACTTGAATGGTTTTATTGCCTGTTTTTATTATGAAGCACCTCTTGAAATGGCATATTTTTTGGTATTATTTTACCACATTCTAATAGCTTCATGCTATACATATACCACAATTGAACATTTACCTTGTTTTCTGTTTTTCATTATTAGTGGTAGAGCCATAATGAGCACCTCTGTAGACATGTACATCCTCTATTATTTCCTTATGGTGAATTCCCAGAAGTGAATTAATAGAAGTAATTTGCAAATGGTATTTTATTATTAGTGCTGTAGATTTATTATCAAAGAAATACTATTGATCATTCTTTCTCTGTACCATCTCTATATTACCTCAAGCAGTTCAGCAATCACATTTAAGTCCTACTCCTTATAAATATGAGATACTGGATCTCCAGGCTCTAAGATTTCCTCAGTTTACATTCTAAGTTTTGTTTACTCATAAGGTCATCAAGCCACTATTCTTAATTAGCAACAGAAGCTCCTTTATGCCTAGAAACCAAGCCATAGAAGCCTCCACCGCCCTCCCCTCCCACCCCAGCCCCCCACACACTGATACCAGAGGGTAGTTTAACTCTGTGAAAAGTAGTCTGCTGGAAACCCCTCAATTTGCACCTGGCCATACTTTAGTCATTCCGCATACGTGTTCTTGCCTATTCAGGATGTGAGGCTGTGTCTCCTGATGGTTAGCAGAGGAACTGAGAAAATCCAACATACCCCAAAATACTCAGAGACAAAACTACAAACTATATTTAAATACTCGCAGAATTAATAAGTAGTTCCCTTTAGCAACTTCTCGTTCATTTAAGTGCTAAATGTTTCCCTTCAGTCTTTTTTTTCTCACCTATACTTAGTAATATAAGACTGACCATTGTGGCTTCAATCATTTAAATACCCACTTATACTCCCGAAGAATTGAAGCAGCTGTAATATCAATAAGTTGTAATACCAATAAAACAGAAATTCAGACTTTTGATTTTCTTTTTGTTAGAGTTATAAATTTTATACCAACCAAATACTTGATTTGTAACTATAATAGTGACCTACGTGATACAAAAATTGTTACTAGGGTTATCAACATGTTTCCACATCTTGGCTAAAAGCCCAGAAAAAAATCTGGAGTGTTTTATAAATATTATAAATACTGTTCTCACTGAGAAAAATGTGTATTGGAAGCAGCAACTCTTATCAGGGAAATGTAAAATTTTAATACACATCATTTTTTTGAAAATAGTTTTCCATTGTTTCTACCTCTGATTAACAGGGGAAAAAAGTAATCAATGTGGGAAATGAATAAAAACAATTAAAGTATCTCTTCTAATGATTTGCAGGATTTTATGTGTGTTTTATGTTTGTTTTTCAAACTTATTTTTTTCAGAAACAGGATATCTTCAGACCAATTTTCAGGTGTCCAAAAGTTTTCTATGAGATTTATATGGATAAGTGTTGCATCTATAAGCTTTCATTCTATAATAATCTTTTAAAATATTGACATATTAATATTAGCAAGATCCTAATTAACCACCATATAATATGAAGGGCCATGTAATTTTAACTTGGAATTTTATAGTTGATAAGAAATCATAGGAGAGGAGAGAGAAAGAGTGGACTATCATTTGAATAATGTATTGACATTAAGTTCCAACCATTTGAAGCCCAGAAAGCTTTACTAACCAAAGTTTTACTGTAGATAGTATATAGAATATTGTTGGGAGAATTAAGTCATTGTATGACGAATAATAGCACGGCCATGTGGAATTTGTAAAAATCTCCACTAAATTTGTAAAATCAGTAACATAGTCACATTACAAGTGGTAATTTAGTTTCAATTAAACGTCATCAGTGATAATACATTAATCCTGTTATTTTGAATTGTATAGGCTTTACCATTTATAAATTTTGGTTTTTTAGTCCTATAAGTGCTAATTTTATGTTTATACACACATAAATAGTATTAAAATAAAAGCAATTTTAATCAAAATTTGGTATTTGTGAAAAAATTTTGCTTGATATGTGGTATATTTGTTACTAAATTTTGAGAAACACTTAATATTGGCTATTCTGTTACCATTCAGGATTAGAATTATGTTTCTTTTCGAACCGTGCCTTTTTTCCCACTACTGCTTCTCTTATATGTTCAGGTAGCCATTAAGTGTGGAGGTTAATTGTAGTCTATTCCCCAAAAGTACCTCAGGAATTTCTGTGGAAAATGTGACTATTGGTTATGGTTTATACTAATATTTCCTAATAAAACATCAATCTTGACTACAGTGTCTAGAAGCCCAGAAGTAACTTTACAGAGAGCATAAGAAACCAAATGAACAATTAGGTCAGTTCACTGTGAATCATGAAGGAATTTGGATGATGATTAAGTACCTAAGCAAATTGAGACAACAGTTTATCAATGTGTGATTCTTTACCTGTTGTTTACACCTCAGTAGTACACTTCAGTCTCCAACCTACTCCACACTCCACACCATCTTTCTTGCCACTGCTAAAATAATCTTGCCAAACATGTTTTCCACTCGCTCAACAATCCTCCATTACTTTTATGTCCAAATGTCTTACATTATCATTCAGTGCTCCTGAAAAATTAGTGTATCACTAATTTTTTATTAATTATATTTTCTGATATTTGAAAATAATGTTTCCCACATTTCTCTAGTTAGATAATAAATTTATTTGGGGTGCAGTTTAATTTCATGTAGTCCCTAGAATGGTTTTTGTCCTGTCATAACATTCAATAACTTTTTGCTGAATTACTGTCTTAATTTTGATTTTATATTTATTATATTAAACTATGAACTGATTAAACTGTTTCATTATTTATATGCCCTGTAATAATATTCTGAAATAAAACCATAGATTCCATGCAAAAAAATAAAACGATCACAACAAAATATTGGGAAGAAGTAAGGAGGCTGGAGTTCTAAATTAGATCCATGAAATTAGAATATGAGTATTCTTTATATGTAAGAACTCATTTAAGAACTGAGAACTACTAGTTCCATACCTAATTCACCAGATCCTCAGTGTAAAACTAAATATGAAATGCACAAACATAGAAAATGTATTTTGAAAAACTAAAAATACCTGACCACGACTAACTTTTTGAGTACTATTTATCTTACTATATGAAGGTATAAATCAAAACTTTACACTTATTATACAAAACACATGTCAAAATCTTGACACAATATACTATTCTCTTCATCTGAGGAGATATTTGTCACAGCTACCTGAAATTTATTCAGGCCTCACCTCTGTGTATTATTTGAGAATGTAGGAAATATCAGGCAGATTCAGAACATATGTGTGAATATTGTCTTCGACGGTGGTGCAAAAGGCAATTTTATAGCACAGTATGTTTGTCCACTATGATGTCAGCCTTCGAAACTCAGAAAAGTTGCTTCCTCTATCTAATCCATTGCAATCTCAGCTGCAGAGCATCACTGATTTGCCTGGTTTTGGAGAAGAGCAAGGCAGATGGTGTAATACCATATATATTCTTGATATGCTTTATTTCTATGAGTCTGCAGTTATAGCTCTTCTCATGATTAAAACACTCATGGAGGCACCACAGAGTTTTAACTACTGAATGATAGCCTAACTGAATGACAACAATTTTGGTCAGAAAATGAGCGAGAATGAAAATAAAATTTCTATTCAATTAGTCCAGAATCTTTGAAAGAATGACAGCTTGAAATATATTTTTTTTTCAAATACTGATTTTTAAAGCTCTTATGAATTAATTTTAGAATACTATTTTAAACAGATCATTTACATAGATATGAAAATACACTCAAAGGGATGGTGGCCTTTATAATTAGATTTAGCCCTAGAAAATCTAGAGCATCAATAGTCTTACAATTCAACCTTAGACTAATTAATACATATTTATTTGTTTTGACACGTTGGGAACTCTTTCAATTCGTTTAGGCAGCAAAACGCACATTCTTAATTTCTCTCTCACTTCTTCAGGAAAATTCAAAGATAAAAGTGCTATTTCATTAGGCTCTGACCTTTATAATGCCGCCTCTAAACAACATTCTTATTAGTAAAATATGATGGAAGTGCCTTCAGGGTAGAAACGATGAATATTTATTTAAGAACTGGCTTTTGGCCAAGTCTTCTGTACCCTAAAGGCATAAATATTACATACTAGAGCATTTCAATTCCCACGCATTTGTGCGTTTTCTCTCCGCATGTTGGTGAGAGGCACAAGTGTCTGCGCAACGCTTTTGAGAGCTCATTTGTCAAAGGCTCACTTGTGGTTGGGAGCTGTAATAGGCGTTTCTATTCAATCATTAAATGTTAAAGAGGTATAAATTCTGATTAACTCCCTTAGTTTAAATAGTTAAAATAGAGAGGAGAGTGTACTAATTATCTTAAACTCCTAAATTTTGAATAAGTGGCTTTTTAAAAATAGGGGTTGAGGGGTGTTATCCCTGAACTCAGTCTTTGGGACAGAGTGTTGAAAGCTGGCAAGCAATTTTTTTAAAAAGTTCCATCTGTTATCATCACGTTTTCCTGTGGAGAATGTGTTTGCTACACCTCTCAGCAGAATCACTATAATTGAATAAACAGGTGAGTTGAATTATGGATGTTGAAATTGTATCTTGCCAAAGGGAACCAATGGAATTATTTTCAAAGTTCTAACATCTTGAGCAAAATGCTAGGGCTGCTTCAACGCAATACGATTTTCCCACATTGCCCATTTTTTCATGTCGACTACACTGGGATTTCTGTAGCATTCATATCACTAAATCACTTTAAGTAATGAGGGGCAGCTCCAGAAATATTAAATTTTCATCGCCTTCACTTTTCTGCTACTACTTTTAATATTTAATTTGTATTTGCGTTTAATGCTCATCCCTCCTTATGCCCTAAATATCTTTTATTAAAACATTATATGCTCATAAAACACTGCTGATTTTTTGTTTTTCATTAATTTAATTTTTAATAAGTATTGCACATAAGTAGAAACTTAATGAATCATTTTGATTGCTATTGAACTTGTCAGCATTAACTAAATGTACTCTTTCTTTGAACTTGAAAATAAAATGTCTTTTTTGACATTTCATTCAATCAACTTGGAATTATAGTTTTTTGGGTATAACATTTTCTATGATATAATTGCCAACTGCCTAAGCTCTGCAACAACTAGCTTGGTGGTCTTGTTAAATACACAATAAATATTTGTTGACTGAATAAGTAATTATTGCCAAATAGAATTTACTACCAATATAAACCATGGGCTTACATATTCTGTAATAAATTTTTAAATTACAATACCTCAGCAATGTAGATAATAAATGTTTTTATAAAAGCTGGATATGTGGATGTGAATGAACTATGTGAAGTAAATACAGATATTGGTGAGAAAAAACAATTCCCTGTTTTAGAAAATGGAAACTACAAATAGGTAGCTGGAAGGATAAAGAAGAGTTGAAAAAATCTTTGTGTGGTATCAGGAGCTATCTCATTTACGTAGAATGTTCTACAAGAAAGAGAGTAGCCCATGCAAGCCCAGGGCTTGCCTGACAGGAAGGAAGTCAGATTTAAAGAGTGTGAAACAAACCTTCAGCAAGTATAGATTGCCTGTCTACTCTGTGCAAGGCATAGTGCTCAGTAGAAAAGAGATACATTTTTAAGATTAGAGAAGATAATTATAATCTTGAGGAATGTAAAATCCACAGAGAAAGGCAAGATATAGGAAAACCCAATAACATTAGTGAAAAGTACAGTGCTTGAAATTCCCTGCTGTGAGATTTGGATAATCGAAATCCCAGGAAGCCAGAGACTTGTGGGCAACATATTGGATGAGATAATGGATATGAAAATGCTATGTAAACTGCCAGATGATGTACAAATGTGAAATATAACCATTTTGTGGCTCACTAGAAAGAAGCCTACCATTTTCTGGCTAGACCTTTTGAAATGATGTACAAGTTAGCCTTAGAGATAAATCTAACCACCACCTGGATAATGGCGGGTTAAACTGATCTGGGATAACAAAGGGAACAAGAGTCAGGATTGTTAGCAAGAATTTACATTTTCTTCTTATTAGGTCTTTAAACAAAGCTCCTAATATTCACATTGCTAATAACATGAGTTCATATTGAAGTCATAATTCTAATGATTTATTTACGTAGAATGTTCCCACAATCACTATAATAAATGATAGCTTTCTCAGCCTGTCCATAGAGCTGGTTAACATTGTATATAAACCATAGTATCTGTATGTATGTAAAAACTAGTCACCAAGTTTTCTTGGAACTCTCTGTTAGTGAAAATGTTTTAAGAATGCATGCCCAATATATGCATATGTATTTATTTATAAGTCCCTTGAATGTATTTTATACTAATATATTGTGTGCCTTATGAAACATTCATAAAAATAGAAAGTCAACAAAAATGAAACTGAGAAATAAACATAAATCGAAATTCTACTTTTCTTCCTGTACTCCATGGATCACCTCGCACACCCAGAATTCTATTTACACCTCACTTTGATGACTATTGATTTACATTGCACCACAGTACATAACCATCATTTGTAGTAAAAAAAAAAAAAAAAAGTATTGCCATGAGAAAATCATATTAACATTTTTCTGCCTGGTAAAACCAACTCTTTTTCAGCTTTATTGAGGTTTAATTGACATATAAAATTGTAAAATATTTAAAATGTATATTGTGGTGATTTGATATATGTACATGTTGTGAAAGCATGAAATTATCTAGATGTCCTTCATTAGATAATTAACACATCTATCAACTCACATGTTTCTTTTTTTGTTTCTAGTGAGAGCATTTAAGTTCTATTTTCTTGGCAAATTTCAATTGTACGATACAATAGTCTCGACTACTCTCACCATGTTTTATGTTAGATCCTCAGACCTTATTTATCTTATCCTCTGCCCATAGCAATCACTTGTCTACTCTTTGTTTCTCTGAGTCTGACTTGTGTGTGTGTGTGTGTGTGTGTGTGTGTGTGTACCTAAAAGATGTCTCAACTGGGAGCCCTAAAAAATGTCTTCCTGCAGCATTCTTGAGAAGCAGACACTACTTCCTGTAGACATTCCTATCAGCTAGGTGAGGATATGTAGACTACTCCAAATTTTTAGCCAGTGTTGTAGTTTCAGGCAAGCCCACCAGTAAGATGAAGGTAAGGAATGAACAAATGAAGAATGAATGGAGGTCAGTGAAATTTTGATGTCTCAACAGGAGCTACTGGACCTCAGTTTCTGTATGCAAATGCCACATGAAGCTGTTTATTAAAGGGTTTACCTCACTGGGACAAGGCCTCAGCACAATATGTGAACGTGTTCCTGTTTAAATTTTGCACTTTAGTCGCTTAGATCCTTAATTCCTTCATTATCCCCCTTTATGAAAGGAGCTTATGAGAGTTCTCTTACTGCCACCTGTACTACTTCCCAGTATATTGTATGATTGACACTGTATTTTTGGTGTCAGATTCACTGCATCTTGAGTAGTCCTAGCCTGTATATATAATTGAAATACATTATTGTCGATACGGTAATGATTCACAGCATTTGCCTAAATGGCGTATTCCTGACTGATTATATGTATTTTCTTCTCATTAGGTCTTCAAGCAGAGTTTCTAATATTCACATTGACTAATAACAGAATTCATGTTTGTCATAATTCTAATGATTTATCTACACAGAATATTCCCCCAATCACTGTTATAAATGGTAGTTAGATTTCTCAGCCTGTCCACAGGACTGGTTTTACATATGTATCTCATTCAAGCACTGAAGACACAGAACATTCTTTCTTTCTAGGTACCTAGCAAGGAGTATAATTTAAAAATAAATAGTATCTGAGGATATAATGCAAAACACAGTGACTATAGTTGATAACATCATATTGTATAATTGAAATTTGCTGAGTGGAATTTAAATATTTGGTGACAGGTATGTTAGTTAACTAGATAGAGGCAATTCTTTCATAAGATACACATATATCAAATTACCCCAAATGTACACTTTAGCTATCTTACAGTTTTATCTATCAATTATACCTCAATAAAACTGAAATTTTAAAAAATAATCTAAAATTAAAATTAGGACCGTCTTCAGAAGTTGGAAAAATCAGAGTAGGGATACCCAGGGATAAGTAAACCTTTTCATATGGAGCATGAGCCAGAGTAAGTGACAATAGTTCATGCTATAAGAGAAGCCATTAAATTAATTGCTCAAACTGTCTGACAGACCCTGGTGGAGGTATTGAACCTATGGTGTAGGAAACTGAGCATAAGTAGAGAGACTATGCATTCCAGGCAACTGTTTCAGGGCAAAAAAACCTCTCTTTCTCTCTCTCTCTCTCTCTCTCTCTCTCTGTCTGCTCTTCATAGCACTGTAGCTATAGTAATCATGTATCATGCTGTACATTATATCCTCCGTACTTATTTCTATATAACTGGAGGTTTGTACGTTTTGATCACGTTCATTCATCCTCCAACATGCTTCTGGTAACCACAAATCTGATCTCTTTTTCCATGAACATCAATTGACATTCCCATCAGTAGTACATCAGGGTTCCCTTTTCTCCACATCCTTGCCAGCATTTGTCATCTGCTGTCTTTTTGATGATAGCCTTTCTAACAGGCATAAGGCAATATCCCATTGTGTTTTTGATTTGCATTTCCCTAATGGTTAGTGATGTTGAGCACCTTTTCATGTACCTGCTGGCTATTTGTATATCTTCTTTGGAAAAATGTCTGGTCAGGTATTTTGCCTTTGGATTAATTTTTAATTGATTTTTTTTTTTTTTTTTTTGCTATTGGGTTTTATGAGTTTAATATTTTGGATATTAAACCTGTATCAGATATATGGATTATAAATATATTTTCCCCTTTAGACTTTCCAAATGGCCTTTTCATTTTGTTCATTGTTTCTATTGCTATGCAAAAGTCATCCATTTCTTTATGCTGCAAATTATATTCCTGAGGAGATACTGGGCAGTGAGACAAAATATAACTGCAGGGCCCTGCTGTGGTGAAGAGAGGATTCAATTACTATAAATTTCTGGGAGTTGTTCCTATATTGTAGATAATGATCATTCCAAAACTTTGAATTATCGGCAGGATTAAAACTGCTCTGGACTAGGAATCCCATATTTTTAGAGAGTAAGTAATTCCCAAGGGAGCTGGCAGTTTCCTCTGCTGGAACAGAGACCCGCATCTCAGAGAAAAGAACTGTGTATACACAGCGTATCCTCCTGCCCAGGCCAGCAGAATCACTCCCACGTCATTTTGCTTCTCTCAAATTGAACCTGTGGCAGATTACTTTGGCATCACTTGTATTTGACTTTTTTTCCAGTACTTTGTGACTAGAAAAAAATTTAAAAAAAAAAAAAAAAACATTTTAAAAGAGTCTCCTAGAAGGTTGTTCATGAACTAGGTCAGGAAATTGCTTCACCAGATTTCTCTGCCCCCACATTCTGTGAAACATAGACCCCAGCGGTTCCCTCTCAAGCAACAACTTTAGATATGGTCCCTTCAAAGCACAGTCTAGTGACCTGTTTTATTGTTCCCATGTTTCTTTGAATGTCCTTCTGCTTGAAGTTTAAATGTAGCTCAAAAACTATAATTTTTAGACCTTAACTCTATCAATCTCATGACTGTACTGCTAGAACCAAATGCATCAATAGTAACCATCAAACCATCCCATGCATCAAACAAGTAACCCTAGTAAACACAAAATATAACAGGAATAAATGACAGGCAATGCATGTTTTATAGCCCGTCATTTAATGCCTTAACTGCAGTTATATAAAGATATTACTTTAAAGATATTAACTGTGCTCATTTAAAGATATCACCGTACCTTGGCAAACAATAAAAGCAACTGAGTATTTATTTAATTGTTGCCAAATGTCAGGATCTCATCAGAGTGATTGAAGGAGACTAAATTGTAGTCTGTCACTAGCGGAGTTTATTTTTTACACACTTGAGAGAAGTGGTCAATAGCGTTGCAGTGAAAGCATAATTGCATACGACTAAGTAGCTGGGAAAATAAAAGCAAATGGGGAGGGAGTAACCAAATAATCCTGCAAGGGAAAATGGTGATTTGGAGCACATCAAATTAGTTGATTCAGAGGCTAAGCATGAGCTCTACAGCAACAATTTATAAATAAAGGAAAGGTTTTCCTGGTTTTTATATAAAAAATAATTATGTTTACTAATTATATTTGTTTCGTTATTTATTAATATTTATATAAATCTTCAAAGCAAAGAATGCCAAGTAGATATTTTGTCTACATAAATCATAGCCAAATTGTCGCTAAATTGTGCCCTGAACTAACTGTCACTAGAATAATCTCTTTGTGTGTGTCAGGAAAATAGGATGTTATGGTCAAGGTTGGAGATCTGAAAGTTTTTCTAGCATCTAACATCCTCATTAACAGAAAGAGGATATCATCCTTGGCTGTGGCTAATGGTGGGGGTAGCAGACAATGCCTTATGAACTGCTGCTTCCTCACCTCACCCACAGAGAGGACAGATTCTTTGTTCAATCATTCATCTCTTCACGTATCCATCTCTCCATTGATTCAACAAACACGGCTTGACCCCATTCTATGCACTAAGTACATTGTTAAGACACAGTTTCCTGCATTCAGGAAATTTATGCGCAGTTCTCTCTACAGCTCTGGGGTTCTTGTTTGCACCAGGAGACTGCTTTCCTAAGCCCTGAGGGTTTGCTACCATCCCCACCTAGTTCTGACACCCTGTTTCTCCTTTCTTTTTTTACAAAGCAATCTTTGAGGATGAAAACTGAAAATGCCCTGTACAAAAGTCTACATCCTAACACCTATAAATAATTATCAATTTACAGAGTATTGATTTGAGTTTTGGTAGAATTCGAGTTTTAGAAAAGATTTTCTGTCTTCAGAGTTTTCTTTTACTTATAGAAAAAATAATTCATGTTAAGCACTACCAACTTCTCTGAGCCTTGTAAGTAAAACAATGAAATTAACTTTTCCCCTTAAGTACAAGAATGCGTGTGTTGTTTGGCCAGCATAATTAATTAATGTTCTTTTTTTCTAATGACACTGATATGTTACCAAAGCAATGCAGAGATAAAACCAACTTGGCCTCCTCATGGCACCTTGAATGTGTCTCTATGGTAACAGATCTTTTGTTGTGCCACTGTGAGATAAA
Organism: Pteropus vampyrus; assembly: GCF_000151845.1. Lineage (NCBI taxonomy): Eukaryota > Metazoa > Chordata > Mammalia > Chiroptera > Pteropodidae > Pteropus > Pteropus vampyrus. Next base: position 5,648,223 of record NW_011888873.1, on the reverse strand, counting down.
GCCAATTAGGATAAATAATGGGAGATCAGTGCACAGATCAGTCTGAGCATAAACTTCTAAGGAAATTATTGATATCATTGGATTGCAAATAAGTTACTTGAAAGTATTTACTAAAAGTCTGAAACTTGGAAGGCTTTTAAACACACATCTATTTGACTTATTTAAAGCATCAGGATTCCACTGTGAATAGCATTCTATTGAAACCTACATTTTAGAAATTGTGTGTCCTTGGCAAGGAGTTTTTCATCTTTATTCGCATTTTTTAATGGTTTCCAAATTTTCATAAAAATTATCTACTATTACAGAAAAGGGATCTTTTTTCTAGATTATAAAAATATTTTAAAAACCTTCTATTATTAGGAAATTATATTGTAAGTTTATTCTATTTCCGCTTAAAGATTTTAGGGTAAATATTCATCTAAAATCTACTTTTGTTACTTTTGTTATTTTTACTAAATATGTGTCAAGTTATGTTAGAAATTTGAGGAAAAATTTTATATTTTCAATTTACTTTCAAAGATCACCTAATTTTAAGTAATTATATTAAATTAACACATACAACAATCTATTTTTATATTAACGCTCAATACAAAAAAATTTCATTCTTTCAGGGAGATTTATATGATCTGTCTTACATGTCAATATCAATTGCCTATTTGATATATTTGTACTTTTTGAACAATTTATGCTTCCCTAATACATTCATAGATCCCAGACTCCTCCATAGCTTATTAAAGAATTGGTTAAAACACCTCCATTAGAAATTCATCCCATGTAGAGGTCTACTTAAGTATCTGTCTTTTGAGCCAACCAAAGAACACTAGCAGGTAACTTTTGGGGAAAATAAAATTGTGATTTTATCTGAAAAGAGATATAGAAAATAACATTACATTAATCATTCCTTAGATGAATCAGATTGAGAGATGGGCTTTTAAAATATCAGTAATGATTTTAGTAGTAAACAATTAGATTCCAATAAAGTAAATTCAGTTTCAAACTTGCATAATTATACTTATAAAATCAGAGAAAACTTTGTGTGCATATTAAAGAAGAAAGTCACATTAACCAGGTACCTTTTGAGGTTTCTCCTGTTGTACGCTCTCTAGGACACACACACATGCACACACACGCACAATCTCAATGTGGCTAGCCTTTCACTTGCACTGAAATCTTGAGATATATCCGTGGGTATGTCCCTCTTATGCCCATAATGTAATTAGTTGAGCAATCTTTTCTGTTGTGCATAGACTCAGCTGGAGAATCTTCCACAACCTATTCTTCCAGCCAGTCTCACCAAGTTACTTGAATTGGCACTGAAGCCAGAAACTAAGTGCCACTCCTGCGTCCCATCTTGCTGTTTTTTTAAGTTAGCCTGACATGTGCAGACTTTAAACTTCATTTTGCTTTCCATTATCATAACCCTATATGTCATGTATAATGGAACTACATTCCTATCATCCTGTTCTATTGTGAGGCTGCCAATATCATCCTCAGTCTTTCTAGGTCAGGGGCCCCTAACCTTGGCCCGGGGACTGGTACTGGTCTGTGGTCTCTTAGGAACTGGGTTGCACAGCAGGAGGTGAGTGGTGGGCAAGTGAGTGAAGCTTCATCTGTATTTGCAGCTGCCCCCCAGTGCTGACATCACCGCCTCGGCTCCACCTCAGATCATGAGGCATTAGATTCTCATAGGAGCACTGGTCCCTGGTGCCAAAAAAGGTTGGGAACCGCTGCGTAGGTGAAATTCAACTTTGTACTAAGCTAAATGTTTTAAGTCATTTTATTCAGTTCTCATAGAAGGTATGAAGTAAGAACCATTATTATCCCCACTTAACATATATGTCTCATATAACATATGAGACTTAGTGAAGTTTTATAACTTGCTAAAAGTTACATGAAAGTTGCAGAACCAGAATTTTAACCAAGACTACTTGAAACTAAAGTCTGGGTTTTTAGCCAGGATAGTAAAAAACTGCCTCTGCATAACGAAAACTCCATTGTATGTGACTTTATGTGTTTCAATTATAAGAATGAATTTTGAGTGGTGGAAAAATTCCACTAGTAGAGCCAATATCCTAGCCTCAGTTTCCCTATAAAATGAGGCCCCACTAACAGATTCTCTAAGATCCTTTCTTCTCTGACAAATTCTGTGTTAGGTCTCTTAAACTATGAATCAATAAACTTGTCAGATATCTCAACAGAAGAGAAACTTAGTATTCGAAAGTGGGCAAAGTATTATAAACATCTCAGGGAGAGAGAAAGAAGAGAAAAACTCACAAAAGAAAGAAGTTATTCAGGTGTCATGAACCTAAATAGGCTGAGCAGAGCTTCAGCTAAGAGCCCTAAAGGAACAGAGCAAAAGTATTAATAGTGTAACCATCAAAATAAGGTCCAACATTGGTTCTCAAATTTTAAAATGAATTAGAATCATCTGGAGATGATTAAAACACATCTGTTAAAACACATCTGTTAAAACACATCTGTTCTCCTCCAAACTCACAGTTTCTGGCTCAGTACGTCTTGGAGAGGCCAGAGAATTTGCCTTTCTTACAAGTTTCCAGGTAATGCTGTTGTTACTGGTCTGAGAAACAGATTTTGGGAACCACTGCTTTAAAATTTATCTCAAACAAGAGTTGTAATAATTCTTGAATCATATATAGAAATATCACAATAACCCAAGCCACATAAATAATATTTCCTACTATATTGCTAGATTTCGAGACTGTTATGTTATCATAACTCAGTAGAATGTGTAAATTTTCCAAAGGGTTAAAATTCATCATTGCATCATTGCACAGTCCACTCTTCTGTGTTCAATGTGTCTTGGGGAATAAATTCTATTTTAACTTCATTCTTATCCATTATATGGCTTTTTGAGGCATTAATTATTCATTGCGTCATTCAGGGAAAATAATACGACCAAAGGTAGAATAGGTAAAATTTTTCATGATCCTGTTTAGAAAATCAAAAATTGTCACTAACGATGCAGTCTATGTTAATAGTAACTAATTTAATTCTATTTCCGAAGCGTGTCTCTTCAGTTTCTTTCTCATTCTTTTATCTCTAGCCTCGTTAACAATGTTAAGTCCTTTTAAATTAGCCAAATTAAATACTTATTTGTCCTTTTAAATTAGCCAAATTAAATACTTATTTGAAGGAAGGCCAAAGAGATTAATAAACCTTTTGATTTGTCACTGTCTTTAAAACTAGTATTTAAATGTATGAAACGTTACACGGGAGTTTCCATTTTGACCAGAATCTTTTTAACACTTTTAACAAGTAAAAATGTTTGCCTCCATTAGATTGGACACTATAGATTAGTTGCTGAAGATTCAGAGATGAATAAATAAGTGATCGTGCTTTGGAAGAACACAGTGGGGGCTGGTGGGGAGAAGGGAAGACAGATCAATATAATACGAAATGAAGAGTGCAGTCTTGTAAAGATGAACAGAGGACTGTGACTACTAGAGGAGGGCAGTGATGCTCCACATGTGGAAGTAAGGAAAGGCTTCAACAAGAGGTGATATTTGAGCTGGCTTTTAAAAGTGAATAGGAATATTATGGGCCAAGAAGGAGACAAGATCCTCCAGGGAGAGAGAAAACTATACACAATCTCATTTAGTGACTGAAAATATATATCATTATAACTATCAACCTAATTTTTGGGATTAGACATATATGACTAAAATCATATGCATTAATAGTAATATACAGCTATTTTTATTGATGTCATTACATTTTATAAAGAATGAACAAATCTGAAAGAAATGTACATCAGTATTAAATATCTTGGTAAAGGTCTTGGTACATACTTGGCAAAAGATTCAAAGCAAGAGGAAATTTTTCTTAGAGTGAAGTAAATCAGAGAAAGTTTCATAGAGGATATGAGTCTTCATTCAGTTCTTGGAGAACAGTCAGGATTTGAGTGCAGTCTCAAGTCTGACACTGGAGAGACGAGGGTGAATAGAAACATCATAAAGGTCATGAATGTTTTCTGATCCTGAATGTCTTTAAAATATCTCTGCCAATGTAAATAACTGTATATAATTGCATACATATATGTATATATATATGAATACATATTTTTCTGTACATGCATTAAAATAATGGATTATTTGTTTTGGATTTTTAGTATATAAAGGGCCACCCTCACTATAAACCTTTAACATTTATATTTTCACATGATGTAACATTTATGATTTTGGCAATGTAGAATGATTTGCACTCTAACTGCTGTTAGTATTTTTTAACTCAAAAAAAAAAAAAACCAAAAAACTAACGTGTCTCCATTTCTCATAATCCAAAATGATAAGGTTTTTTTAAAAAAAAAAAAAAAAAAAGCTGTCATAAAAAATATAAAAAATAAAAAAACATCCTGAATAATTGTAAGGAAAATTTTTGTGTACTAAAACGTTTTTAAATGATTTTCATCTTGGCTTACGTGCTTTACTTATTTTAATTAGCAAACGTAAATCAGCTGGCCAGAAGGCCTGGCTGGATGGAAGGCAGAACTCAGCTGCAAGGCTGGCCAATAAGTTAAGGGCGATTCCTAAGCTAAGGTTGATGATCTCCGAACAAAAAGATGCATTTTTTGCTGATCCTTTTCTTTTGTCCAGACCACATCTCCTGCATTCACACATAATTAGAAGTTGATTATACTTTCTATTTGTTCCGCAAGTCTTTTTCTGTTAAAATGAGGGCTATTTTTAAGTGAAAGAAAATAATTACCTAATTGGAATTTATTTTTGACTGTTTCACTATGCTAGTCAAAAGGAATTTTGCAGTCTTCCAATCTGCTTTGACGATTGCAATAACATCGGCAAGTTACATTCTTTCTTGAATTACTTTCTAATTAATTTCGTATTTTAGATTTACTACCCGACCCTCCTTCTCTCAAACAGTTGAAAGCCCACTCCTTATATCTGCTTCTCATAGAAGCCAATAGGAGTCAGGAAGCCAGTGATAGTGCCACATATGAAAAGAAACAATACCAATTAGGATGAAGTAGTGTTTGTGCCTTGAAGAAAGTTGTGTCTAAAGCTGAGGGATAGTTAGGAAGCTTACTTCAGAGTCCTTATATGGGGAAAAGGGATCTACGGTGAATGATTATATTTCAAAGAGTCCAGAGTCAGAATAACTGTCAGCAAAATTATTTAATTTTACTCTTAAGTGTTCTTAGATTAACAGGGTCAACATGAATACTTGTTGGTATTTTTAAGGAGTATATACACATTTTATGTGGAAAAAGGGTTAAAGGCTTTGGGAATGAAAGGAGTGATGGAATATGTGAGGTGTTGTGTTGGCTCTCATGATATCATGAAACCAGGAAATGTGTGTTAACCTTGGCAATTGGGTCGGAGACCTTAGAACCCTCTAATAATTCCCTTTACTATCTCTTAACCCTCTTCTTACTCTCTGAAATAGAAAACTCTCCAGTTTAAGGCTGATGAGTAGGAATAGAGGGTAATCTTTCAATGGCGTCCCTCTGGTACCACTCAAAAAGCAGAGGACTTAATTATAATTAGCTTGGCTGCCTTTACCTACCTAGGAAATCCTAGTTTAGTGAATATCAGGATCCAAACATTCTTATTATCTGATATTCATTGTTTACTCAGTATTTCGTATTAATTTATCTGAGAGATATTTAGTGTATTTCTGATCTGTACCAGGTGCTACAGCCAAATGCTATATACACAATGATCACTAAACTTACATGGCTCCTCTTGTCACAGTGATTATGGTCTAGTGGATGATCATTGAGAGTTATCTACTATTAATATATTCAACGTACTGTATTGTAAGACAAACATTCAGTATGTTATATCTCTTTCTCAAAGGACGATGCAAAGAACATTCTGGAAAAAAGAATTATTCATATAAGGGCTAGCACATACTAGAGTTTTCTCATCTCTTTTGAGGGTTGAGGGTGGAAGGAGGAGGATTTAAAGACAGCTAGAACTTCACAAATCTTCTCTATATGTTGAAACATCTTTGGTGATTACAGATCCATATTTTTTTCTGTGAAGGACCACTTACTGAAAACACCTGCATTCAATGTAGAGCGTGTCCTTCGAAACCTTCAACAAATATTTACCAGGTAACTATTAGATGTCAGACACTGGCCTAAGTGCTAGTGATAACAGATTTTAAGAATATTTTTAATAATATATTTTAAAATATAGAGTCTCTGGCAACAATTCATTTGGCTAGAAAACCCAAATTATTAAAATGGTCCATTCTCAAAGCAGTCTGTGAATAATCAAGTTTCTGCCAGTGCTTGGTTCTAGCTTTTTTAAATGGGCCATGATCCATAGCTGTAGTTATGAACTTATTCATAGTTTATTGAATAAAGGTCAGTTGCATTTTAAGAAAAATTAATTTAAATTGTAGTATTATTTGTAGATTGGGATATTTTTCTAAATAAATAATCATTACTATTTTTAACAAAAAATATTACTCTAAAATCCCAACACAAGACAAATTCCAAAGTCTTGCAGAGGTGCACTCACCTTATAAACTCATCTCACATACTCTCAGGATTACAAATATTTGCTTTTAAAGCATGGGATGCATTTAAAACCTTTTTTCAATCTTTAGAGAACTTTAAACATACTACTTTTGCTTAATTACAGGAAAGTCATAAATATTTTAAAAATAAATTTGATTGACTATACTTTTCTTGAGTCTAGTAGCCAAGGTAACATTTCAGAGGATTTAAGAATTCTTGGGCTATCCAAGTTTTTACACATTAATTAAAGCCATAGTTTGGGACTTAGTATACTAACAAGTGTGTTTCCATCACTTAAGAATTTGAAATGTAAAAGGCTTTATTTTGAAGGCACTGAGGTATATTTTTTAAAAATGGAAATTTTATGCTTCAGATATAGCCAAGGAGATCTGCTCAATGTCATTTTGAATTCTCCCCAAGTCTAAAGAGGGAATCCCTCAGGTGGCATTTGAACATTTTGAGCACTTGTATTTCTAAAAGATGCCCTTACTTAAACAACACAAAAATGGTTTTAGCAAAAAAAAAAAAAAAAAAAAGTGCACATGTGTGTATCTGGTTATTCAAGAAGAAAATCTAAGTCGATTATAAAATACAATATTGTCACTTTTAATTCTTAAGGCAATCACAAAATTATTTTTTTCTGAAACAAGTAAGAGAAGGAACTGAGAACAGTTATTTAAAGCATCATGATTCTTTAACCCCACAGTAAATAAACGTGATTCGAATATGCTGTGAAATATTAAAGCAACAGATAACTTTTTGGGGTAGTTCTGTACATTTATTAACAACAACAACAATAACAACAACAACAACAACAACAAAATATATATATATTGAGCTCTGCTGACATCTTTGATTAGTCGTGGGTACTAAATTGTTTGTTAGCATTCAGAGCTAAATATAGACTATTTTTACTTTTACTAAAATTTTTAATCTAATATCATCTTTCTCAGAACAGAGGACAGGATGGATAGCAGAAGGGATGGGGCAGATGCAACATTTGATTATCAGAAAAGGCCTAAGCATCTATTTTGGTGCATCTGACAAAAGTAAATGAAGATTTCCATATAAATAATCAAGCTACATGGAAAGACATCTGAGCACAAGTGCCACGATTCCCATTAGTGAGAATAACAATGGAAAAAAATATATTCTCTCATGATTTAGCTGTGCAAAATAAATCTTAATAAAGCTATTTTTTTAAAAAAATAGAAAAAATAAAGACATCTATATTTGCAATGGTGTTCTAGGATTTCAAGTTACAGCAGACAATTTTTATCTATATTTAGAGGAAAAAAAGAAGAGAAGTGAAATTTTTCTTCCCGTTAACTCTGAAGTGTGGATTTCTGGGCATGTTTATTTTTTATACATCCATGGCATGGACAATGTGCAATAAGAAAGAGGAAGTGAAACGTAAATTGCTCAAAGTTCTCACAAGATTCTACTTTATTCTGCTCCTATTAGTCTCTCTAACCTCATTTCTTACTATTATCTTCTTGACCTGGGTCCAAGCACATTGCTTCGATTCAATTCCTCCAAAGATCTACTATTTCCTGTATCAAGATTTGCACTTTTTTTTTATATATGATTTACTTAAGTCGTGCACTGAGATCTTTCCCTGAGTTCAGGTTCAAGTTCTCATGTCACTGAGAAATATCCCTGTCGTCTCTATCTAGCATCAACTCTTCCAGTTACTCTCTCGTCTAGCCTAGGACGAGTCTCCATTATTCACAGCTTACATGACCATCTGAAATCATCTCATGTCCTCCCCCCACCCCTTATGGGTCTATTGCCTGTCCTGCCCACCTTCATAAGGAGGCTCTGTGAGAACTGCCCTCTTGTCTGCCTAGTTAGACCACTGTACTTCTATTATCTAGGACAGTGTTGTTCCTGGCTCCAAGATGCCAAAACATGTTTTTGAATTAATTAAGTTTATTAGTTTGTTTGATTCAAGTAATATACTAGCATCGTGTAGCTTAAGGGGGAAGAAAGAGTAGCTGGCACCAATGCCGTGCACTGATAGACCTCTGGTTTTCCCAGAAATGACTCCAGGGAAAAAAAACTATTTTTTTTTTTTAATAGAGAATCGGGGATATCATTGTCTCTTCCTACAGTTTTTACTCCCACAGTTGTGTGTCTTGAAATGCAAATCTTCATAGTAAGCAATTCTGGGAGGGAAAGTCTTAATGTCTACAAAATGGCTCAAACACTGTGCACATGAAACAATGGAGAGTGGATCCAAGACAGAGCACCTTGCTCTGGCCCCATTTTAATTTATTTTGATGGGAATCTGTGTCTGCAAGGCACTAAAAGTAGGTGTGCTGTGGACAGCTATTTCTGTGCATTGAACAATGAAACAGTGGGACTGGCAAATGTGGGCAGAAGTGATGAAAACATTTCTGTCTGAGCAGCTCACTTGTGATTCTAATGATTTTCAGCATTACTTCGTTGACTTCTGAGGAGTTTACAGCCATCCATCTCAAGTCAAAAACTACATTTAGAGGGATCAATGACGTGTAATAGACATGCAGCTTGGCGCTGGGTGAATTCTCATTCTCAAAAATCTACAGCCTTAAAAGTCATCATGGAACATTTAAAAAGCTTCCAAAAGTGCACTCTTCTTTCTACAATATAAGGTTAAGCCTTCTCAGAAATGTATTGTGCTAAAGCCATGTAATAATGCACAGGTTTAAAAAAAGTGTTTCCATTTTCATGCAAGTGAATGTTTTTAGTCCTTTTACAAAGACCTTTGAAAGTCTATTTTATTGCATGTGCCTTATCTAAACATTCTACACAGAGATAAACAAAATCCTTTCCTAAGCCAGATCATAATAGTTTTTAAGATGCAAAGAGAAAACTTACCTCCTTTACTCCTGATTCCTTTATCTCTTTAACTACCTCTTCTCCCCGTGTCTTTCCTTGTACCTTGACAGAAGCAGCTTTGCTTTAGAGTGAATGGTAGTTACTATATTGGACTTGAAGCAGCAGTGGCGGGGGAGGGGAGACACTGTTCCTACTTCAGTACCCACGCCAGTGTACTCACAAAGGTGCCAGTACATAGTTTACCTCTCGTAGTAGCAGTTCAGGGTCAGAGACAGAGAGCAGACATTCCTTCAAAGGGTGATGTGCCTACATGCTTAACAAGGAGGCACCAAATTTCAACTATAAATGATCTGAGACAGTTTCCTAAAGCTAGTTTGCAGACTTGTGTAACTGATGTGAAGAATAGGAATCTATTAGGAAGATTTTTATAAAACTAAGTCATTTTATAAAATTCCTTTATTTTGTGATTATTTATTTTCTATTGTTTTTTTTTTTTGTTGTAAAGTTTGCACTTTTGTATCAGTGGTGTTATTCATCATAGAAGTGTAAGTTGTTTTTTTTAAATTTCTTAATTGACTCCCCCTAATCCCACAAATGGGCAATGTCCATTACTCCGTACGTGGTATTTTAATTTATATTGATCCATCAAGTTCTAAAACATGGAAACTGCTGACTTAGAATTCACTTTTGAAGCTTATAAGATATATGTTTTGTTTCATTTTAAATATAAATTTTGCAGCCTCCTTCCCAATACCTATTGTTAACTTCATCTCATTCCATTTTATAAAGAAACTCAGGCAGTCTATTTTCACTTCTCCAACATAAAAGCTACTTCTTATGCATGGCTCGTACATATACACATTGCCTTTTTTAGGAGTGATCATGCATTCTTTAATTTCATCAGGTTTTTATGATGCAGTTTCAATTGTAGCTGCCAGAAAGACTCTGGCATATTGAAGTTCTGTTCCATGAGTCATTCCAAGTGTAACAAAAACGTAGTATATTTTTTAATGAATTTGTTAGGCCTTCATATTTTGTCCTCAGATTAATCTCTTGGTAACTACAGGGTCATAGACAACATTCGAGAGTCAATTTTCTCTCCATTTCCAAACCTAAAATGAGATGATAGCAAATACTTACCTATTATGGCCTATCTCGGTGTGTCTTTCACAATTAGTCATCAACACAGACAGATCACCTGATGCATTGATTGCCTTTTGTGTGAAACTGAGATATCCACACATGAATCCTTATCTCCACTAACCCCAGATCATGGACATATTCTTATATTTGAAGTGCAAATGTTTTGCTTTGTGATTTTGGCCTTGGAATCTGTGGCATGTAAATTTTTTGAGGGCAGGAGACATGTCTTCTTACTTTGTTACCCCTAGTACTCAGCATAGACCCTGGCATGAAACACATTGTTGACCGAGACAATGAATGCACAGCTAAGTAATTATAAATTCTAGACTGTTGTGTCCTAGCTTCCTAGTCAATTCTCTAGTCAACTCTTCCAAGTCTTTCTGGGGCTCTGAGGAGCTGAGTGTTTCAGGGTCAGATGCACTCTATGAAAACAGCTTGCTTACAATGATGTTGTTAAGAAAATGAAGCCTGCTATTTCTTTCACATCTAAACACAGAATACTTTTACAAAAAAATATTGAATTTCAGTTAATATAGTATCTCAAAGTTAATACAGCATCTCAAAGTTAATACATCAAAGAAAGTGAACTTTACCATTAATATTGTAATGAATCATTTAAGCATAATTAAAAAACCCCAGTTAAGGAATAACGTAGTGTTTTTCTTAGATGATTTGGTAGATCTGATTTGAAGGGAATTTATACATTGCACTACTCAAGATCAAAATGAAATAATTTTTAGTTTTGGTATTTTCCATTATCTATTGAAGTGTTTCCTTTCAAAGAATATCTATCTTTTATGTATTGTTCCTAAATTCTATCTTTTCAGAAGGCATGTTATCAGCAAGTGCATTTTATTTTCACAAAGCATAGCCCTTTATGGAGTTTGAATGAAGAAAGATGATACACTTATAAAAGCAATACATAGTAGTTGGAGATACAGATTTTGTTGTTGAATGTTAAGCTGTAAGGCAGATATTTGTAATTAGGAACAATGATTCATGGTTAAATGTGGCATAAATAAGAGGTAAAAGGGATCATTACATAACTAAAATTAAGAATTCAAGCTTAGTAGAATCCAAGTTATTATTATTTTTTTTAATTTCAGACAGTAAAAAAAAATAAAACAGAAAAGGAGAAAGGGGAAATTCTATGTATGGAATAACTATTATATGCCATACTTAGTATTTGTACATATTTATCTTCTAAATTTCATTATTCTTCCACATAGGTAATTTTTATCAAAGAAAGCTGAAGCTCAAAGAGTTCAAATAACTTGTCCAAGATTATAGGTAGTAAGTGGCAGAACCAGGATTTTTTCTGACGGCATTATTCATAATCTTTCCAGTATTTTGGGATGTTCTGAACAATGAATATGATGAGTTTTGACACCATCTGAGAAAGAGAAAAGTTGTTTGTTTGTTTGTTTGTTTTAATTTAAATAGCCTTCATTAAGCTTTTAGAAAGGAACAAGATGCTTTGTCAGAAGTAGCAACTATAAATTAGAATCAACAATAACTGAAACAAGAAAGTTATTTATATGGAAACTATAGCAAAAGAATCAAATGCTTCAGACAAACTGTCATCTGGCAACAAACTAGTGAAGTTGACCAATTGCAGATCCTTGGTTTTCAAGAGAGGAGTTCTGGTACAGGGTTTGTCATGCACTAAGTAATATGGTATAAGAATGAGGAGATGCTATACTTAAGTTCTAATCACATACAAGACACCTCTAAGATCTTGAATCCCGTGATCTCATGGATTCTTTTAGCTCTGATTTATCAGGACCATTTAGGGACAAGGATATAAACTCAGAGAGGTAAAGAAATTACCTAAAGGCATTCAGCAAGTGTCAGAACTGAAATGAACTTACAGTTTGCCTAAATCCAAATTGATTTTAGCTATATCACTTTTGCCTTCCTAAAGAATCTTTCAATAATAAGACACACGAGATCTAAGAGAGAGGACATCTGAATGATGGGAAGAGATATGACTATGTTAGAATAGAGAGGGGTTGCTTCATTTTCTGAGAATTCAGGAATAGAGTAGAGAATAGCTAATGTCCAGTGCAGGACAAATCTGCCCTTACAGAAAGGAAAAGAGTTATCTGTCTGACCCGCATATTCTTCTTCTTCTCCCCTTACTGCCAAGGCAAGTCCTTTCTTTCTGCCATGCTTTGATTTTCTGCCCCTGTCATTGCTACTCCCCTGTCAACCACTCTGCCTAGTTAACATTAGGTTTCAGTTGTGACTGATATTTCTATACACTCTGCCCCTGACTGTGGAAAGATGTTGGCTGATTTATAAAAAGTGAATAAAATGCACAGGGGTGGGGGGAATCATTAAATGAGAACCTTTTCTTTTCTTGTATCATCATGAATAAAGGAGAATTTTCTCACCAAAAAGATATGAGTCCTAATGTCTAAATTGTTCAGCTGGCTGGCAAATTCACTAACCCAGGGATAGACATGCATTGACCTGAGAAGAAGAGTAAGGACACAACTTTGCCACAGCGAATCTCATACTATGTTGTCAGGTGTTATTCTGAGGCAAATTGATGGTGCTGGGCATTCTATTGCAGAAATTCTGCATATATTAGGATGGGAGTAACTCTGTAGGCCAGTGCTTCTCAAAATTTAATGTGAATCACTCAGAAATCTTACAAAAATCTAGATTCTGATTAAGGCTGGGAGAAATGCCTAAGATTTTTTCATTTATAGCAAATTTCTAGATGAACGAGTCAGTCCGTTCAAGCTGCTATAAAAAATATACTGCATTCTAGGTTGTTTAAACAGCAACCATTTCTTTCTCTCAGTTCTGAAGGCTAGTGATTCAAAGATTAAGGCACTGGTAGATTCTACGTCCAGTGAGGGCATGCTTCCTGGTTCATAGATGGCTGTCTTCTCGCTGTGTCCTCACATGATGGAATGAGCCAGAAATCTCTCTAGGGTTTCTTTTATAGGGACACTCACCCCATCCATGAGGACCCCATTCTCATGACCTGAAATCACCTTTGGTTATGATCTCAATATACAAATGGAGAGAAACACAAACATTCAGTCTATAACAAGGCCAAAGGTGCTGATTTTCAGAGGACACTTTGATTTTGTAAGGCTGTGGAGAACCTTGCTCTGCTGCATTTACCTCAATTGTCCACTTGTGGTGCAGATCCCCTGGGCAGCAGCCTGCACAGGCTCTTCTGATACCATCTGTGTGGTCTCTCCCTTTTGGATGCAAGATAATCATCCAGAGCTGATTATGCATATCTCTTCCCAACTCCACACTCTGACATTATGTTGGTGGCTTGATTGTGGCTATGGTGGGAATATTTACCCCATAGAAATCAGCAAATGCCACCCATAGAAACTTTTTAATATCTTACTCTCTATTACTATTTTATACCTATTGCAAAACAAATCATGTTAATTTAAAGGATTTTCTTCCAATGTATTTAATTACTGCAACATATTAATGAGGATTTGTAGGAAAAAAGCTCTAGGCTGCCCAGTGGGTTATATTTTCTAAGGTGTCTAGTCTTAGGCATAAACTGAGTGAAGTCCCATGCCCAGGTCGTGTAACATCGGTTATTCACAGTGTGGCATTCCTGACGAAAATACTACAATAAATGACTAGTAGTGGGGCAGAATTTTGAAACTCATCTTCAGGAGGCCTTAATGTGCACAAGCCTCTGTTTCTTAATGTATGCAATAAGGATATTTGCCACTTTGGATCTATTAACTTCGAAAAGGCAACCACATAGCCACAATTTAAATGTTATTTCAATGGGAAAATGGGTACTCAGCTAAAAATAGCCAACTTACAAACATATATAGAAACCCGATTGATTTAGTAAGTTTTAGAGAGTTATGTGACCTGGGCCAAGTGTTCTCATTAGATTGAGGTTAAGGTTTTTGCCAATATTTATACAGTTTACAGTCAAGTGAATATGCACATATGTATTTTTTTAACAGAGAAAAAGAAAGAGAGAAGAAGAAAGAGAGAAAGGAATAAAATAGGATGGTGAGTAGAGTAAGGTGATCACTTGCTAGGAGAAAAAGCTATGTAACAAAACTTGCTGAAAATAACTTAAAACTAAGTAGCTGATATCGAGGGACTGAGAGGCTCAGCAATCACAGATGGAGTGCAAAGCAGCATAAGTCCCAAGAGATCTTGTAGGACTTGCTTTGGAATGGAAAAATGGACTTTACTGAATGTTTCTTTTTCTCTTCCCTCTCTATCTTCTCTGATAAATGTGCTTAGGTATAGTGAAATTATTCCAAGATAAGCAACAGAGTGTAAGGGATGAAAAATGAAGAGGGCCATTGTTAATTAATAAATGGGTAATAACTCTGAAGGTTGGCTATGCATTTACGATGCATATGGGGGAGAAATGGCAAGACCCTTGTAAAATCCCAAAGTGCTAATGTCTTTTCTGAAAAATGACTTCATTATCATGATTATTTCATTATTATTCACCTTTAGCAAAAAGCAAAATAAAATTCAATTTGAACACTATTAATAGGAGATTGAGCAGGAATTTGAAGTGTTTTATCATTTAACTAAACCATTTGAACACATATTGAGCTTATAAACAGCATTCTGTCTATAAGTAAATATTCACAAAGCTAATTTTTGTATATAAGTTCCAACAGAGATGGATATAAACATCATGGAAAATGTCTTAAATGCCTAGCGTAAGTAACAAATATCACGGATATGGGATTTGCTTGCAAAGATTTATTTACTTTTCTTTTCCTTTAGCAGTCACTATAGTAATATGTATGACTTCTCCACATTAGGGCAGGCAGCAAACTGCAATAAAATGAAAAGTGGACTGAGTCATAAGGCTTGGCAATGTTTAATCTGGATTCTAACACTAACTCGTCGTGAGAGACATTACAAGTCAATTAAATTACCAGGGCCTCTGTCTTTACATATAAAATAAGGGTACCTCTATTAGAAGGCCTCTAAGATTCTAAAATTATCTGATGCCATCATTATTCTCAGATCTGGAAATGGAAAAACCTTTCCACAACCAACGTGTCATCATTCTGAGGCTCTCTAAAAAGAGGAATGGTATATAATCTAACCTTACTTTTCTACTATCTCCGGGTCATAAAAAGTGTCTGACAACATAGCATGGTGTTGATAAGAAGGGCATGGTGGGAATTGTAATAAATGGTGGAGATTGTAGTAAATGTCTCACCGCAAACCAAAGAATGAGAGAAATAAAGGTTAGTGATCTATTCATAGACCAATATTACAAATGAAGGTTACTCTGTGTTTAGGAAACACCTACCAGACCGAAACTCATTGCATAACCTCAGTTATCCATCATTGCCTGAAATATTATGAATATAATTTAACTATAAAATTGAAAGTATGTATTCACATGGTATTCTTAGAGTAATAAAATAGACTAATAAGATATCAGAACTTGAATTAGAACAGTGGTTCCAGTCAGAGATGGGAGTGCAATTTTGTCCCTCCATCTTAGGGGATATTCAGTAATATCTGGAAACATTTTTGTTCTTCGAGACTAGGAAGTGAATAATGGCCTCCGGTGGATAGAGACCATGGTCACTGCCAAACATTCTACAGTTCACAGGACAACCTCCTGTGACAAAGAAGTATCCCACCTAAAATGACAACAGTGCCATGGTCAAGAAACCCTAAATTAGAAGAATTTTCTCCAAAATCAGCTAATCTAGATCACTGATTCGAATGAATTTTTTTTTTTTTTCAATTTTTATTATGGTGACATTGGTTAATGAAATCCAACTGAGTTTCAGGTATACAATTCAACAGTAAGGCATACATATATTGCATTGTGTGTTCACCGGCCACAGTTAGATTTCTTTCTGTCACCATGTATTTGACCCCTTTTACCCCATCTTCCTCCTCCCCCTTCCCTCTGGTAAACACTAGTCTATTGCCCATGTCCATGAGTCTCTGTTTGTCCTACTGGTTGCTGCTTTTAGGTTTATATCCCACATATAAGGAATATCTTGTGGTTTCCACTTTTTCTGTCTGGCTTATTTCACTTAGCATGATTATCTCAAGGTCCATAAATATTGTCACAAATGACAATATTTCATCTCTTCTTATGTCTGAGTAATATTCCATTATATATATGTACCACATCTTCTCTATCCAGTCATCGGTTGTAGGACACTTCAGTTGCTTCCATGTCCTGGCCAACGTGAATAATGCTGCTATGAACATCGGTGTGCAAATATCTTTTCAGATATACGTTTTCAAGTCTTGGGGGTAAGTACCCAATAGAAAGATTGCTAGATCATATGGTAGATCAATTCTTAGTTTTTTGAGGAATCTCCATACTGTTTTCCATAGTGGCCGTACCAATTTGTAGTCCCACCAGAAGTGTATGAGGGTTCATTTTCCTCCACATCCTCTCCAACACTCATTATTACTGTCCAGTTGATAACAGCTATTCTAACAGGTATGAGATGGTATCTTATTGTGGTTTTGATTTGCATTTCCCTAATAGCTAGCGATGTTGAGCATCTTTGTATATGTTTGTTGGCCATTTGTATGTCTTCTTGGGAAAAATGTCTGTTCAGGTCCTCTGCCCATTTATTAATTGGATAGTTTGGTTTTTTGTTATTGAGTTGTATGGGTTCTTTGCATATTTTGGATATTAGGCCCTTATCAGGGGCATTGCTTGCAAATGTATTTTCTCATTCGATGGTTGTCTTTTTATCTCGTTGATGGTTGTCTTTTTACCTTGTTCTTTTGCTGTGCAGAGAGTTTTAGTTTGATGTAGTCCTATTCATTTATTTTTGCTTTTACTTCCCTAGCCTTTGAGGTCAAATTCATAAAATCCTCTTTAAGGCCAAGGTCCGTGAGTTTAGTTTCTACGTTCTCTTCTTTGCATTTTATTGTTTCAGATCTTATATTCAGGTCCTTAATCCATTTTCAGTTAATTTTAGTGGATGGTGATAAACAACAGTCTAGTTTCATTTTTTTGCAAGAGGCTTTCCAGTTTTCCCAGCACCATTTATTGAAGAGGTTTTCCTTTCTCCACTGTATGTTTTTGGCTCTTTTGTCGAAAGTTATTTGCCCATGTAAACATGAGTTTACTTTTAGACTCTCAATTCTGTTCCACTGTTCCTTGTGTCTGCCAATAGCATGACGTTTTGATTATTGTCATTTTTAATTCCACATCACAGACAGGAAAACTGATGAGGAACTGAAACATCACACAGGACGTGAAGGTGAAATGGCAACTGGAACATAGTCTTTGGGCCCCTGGTTCAGTTTTTTTCCTTGTGGTTCCTCAAAATGTGATCA
>NW_011888873.1:5622854-5630391 GCF_000151845.1 Pteropus vampyrus | reverse complement strand
TTTCCTTTCTCCACTGTATGTTTTTGGCTCTTTTGTCGAAAGTTATTTGCCCATGTAAACATGAGTTTACTTTTAGACTCTCAATTCTGTTCCACTGTTCCTTGTGTCTGCCAATACCATGACGTTTTGATTATTGTCATTTTTAATTCCACATCACAGACAGGGAAACTGATGAGGAACTGAAACATCACACAGGACGTGAAGGTGAAATGGCAACTGGAACATAGTCTTTGGGCCCCTGGTTCAGTTTTTTTCCTTGTGGTTCCTCAAAATGTGATCACCAGGGCAGGGGATTGGAACCAACTCTAATGACCTAAAGGCAAGAGCAAAAACAAAACAGTTTCTCTATTCATTTCCCCCACATCCCAACACTGGGGAATCAGTATCTTGCCAAGGAAAGAAACCAAGTATGTGCATTTCCAAAAGTCCCCATGTGATCACAATGCACACAAACATTAGGACAACACTGCACTTTACCAGACTGGACACTTCTTGTGCACCAAGAATTTTTCATGATACTGAAAAGAAGCAGCAATGTAAATATACAGTGGGTCTGAATTATGTCCAGTGGTCCTACAGAAAGGTTCAAAACATGAAATTATCAAACACTGGAAATCATGCAGCATCACCATTTAAAATATTAGATGGTTTGCAAATAAAGGCTGGGTATTAATTCTGCATCCCCCTGACATGCTCAACTTCAAGCAGCCATCAATGGAGGAGCTATTTGGTCAACTAGCATAAAATTCTAATCTTGTCAGTCATGGATTTTCTCACTCTTTGGTTCATTTAACTTTAGCTAGACAAAAATTACAGTCAGCCACTCTGTAATTGCCCCTGTAACAATGTGTCTAAAAACTGCCATCTGCCTTTGCCACAGAGAAGGCTCTGAAAGAAAAGTATGCTTACTTTTCCACCATCCTTCCCATCTCATGGAACACCTAAATAAGGCCAGGCCAAGGCCACCTAGAATTGGAAGGGAGTTATGTAATTTTACTTTTCACTCCACATTTAGAGAAACTTTTCTGAAACTATTAGCTCTGCTTTGACTGAGTTGAATACATGGAACTCCGGACCCATAGAGTTTATATTATGCAAGTCTGAATGTATAGTTGAGAGGCTTAAAGAAAACTATTGGAGAGAAATCTATTTTTAACCATCAATTGTAAGAATATTTAGTTTATAACAGTGATCTTTAATTTTACTCTCAGATCTTTCAATTAAAGTAAAATATGATACCCTCCTGAAATATAGGTTGTAAGCTAAAAATTGTGACTCAAGCAAATGAAAGCAATGGGTGAAAATATTGCTTTGTTCGCATATTGCTATGTGTGCCTTCTAGCCTCCTCCCAGAGACACTGATGAACTACTTACCTTAAGAATGATGGAGTTAGAGACGTGTGGGGGATAAGAACATTATGCGCCATACTGAGTGAAGTGTAGTGGGCAGTCAGTGTACTATTCTTGTAATCTCCTGTGTGTTTGCAGATTTCCCCCGCTAAGTAGGAAGTGTGCTGAAAGCAAATTGTGCAGTGATATTTGCTGATGGCATGAACCTCATAGCACAAGAGGAAATTTCCTTTCCTGGAAGGCTTGTTGTTCTGTATTTACAGACTCTAGGATATTCAGATTTTCCAAGAACACTGATAACAATGCATGTATAATAAGACAAACATAAAACTTGAGTGGGAGAAAAATTCAGATGGTCCGATCTCCTAATAATTACCCCAAGTTTGTATCCAAGGAAACAGCGAGAATTCTTTCATTTAATTTCATGTCAGAAAGAGAAAAAGAATTATTTTTAGTTACGCAAATACCTAGTTGCATAGATTGCCTGAATTTCATTACAGAATAAAATAAAACTCATAAATGTATGTCAGTACAAAGTCTAGTAATAAAACATAGATATGTCAAACAGTATTTAAAGCAAAACAAAATTACATTCATGTTCAGTTTAATTTTAAAACAGCCTTTGAAGTTTATTTAAAAAATAGATAAGGTCCAAATAAAGCTATAAACTTACCCTTTGTGGCCATGAGTATCTCTTATCTGTAAGGACTCTTCTGAACCCTGGCTATGCAGGAGAGTCAGCTGGGGAGATTCCTTAGAACACTCCTGCCTTTAGCAGTTCCCCTTAAGATTTTGACATCATTAGTCTGTGGTGTATCTTGGGCATGGGTTTTTACTAAAAACTTTTCAGTTTTTAGTAAATGTGCAACTGGGGTTGACAGTCACAGGCAGACAGAAACTTTTATAACTAGATATTTTATAGTATCATGAAGCTGTTAATGGAACCCGTTTTTTTGCTCTGTTTAATGATCTTCTGCCAGCCATTCAGGAAAAAGAAAAAAAAAAAAAAGGTCTCTGCTCCAATATGTGTCATCTGTATAGACTAACCTTGAAAAACATTATCTCTTAATTAGATTTTAACTTTCTGTTCTTCTCTTTCCTAGTGCAAAAAGCAATAAACAAAGGGCGAGGGAGAAAGAAGTCGTTTGGGTGACTAAAGATTCAAGGGTTAAAAACACATAAATCTTTACCTGAGGGTCAATATTTTAATAAGTGGTAAACAGCCTTAATGAAGGATTTACAAATAAAGATTGTTTGAAGTATTTGTTAATACTTCTTCTTCTAGAATATGGCCTAAGTGTATTTTAAGCCATTTTAAGTCCTCTGTGCAGGAAGGGATGCTTCAGATGTGTGTCTCATGATCCTAGGATGAAGCACATTTTAAATTCAAATATATACAGAATGGAAAGCTCCTATTTTCTCTGATCGTCAATACACTGTAAGCAACTTGGGAAATTCGGTGGACAAAGCAGTCATATAAAAACCTCTAAAGATTTTGTGCAGGACCCACAGTTCACAAAACTTAAAAATCTTTCATGAGTGTGTGTGTTGTGTGCATGCATGTGACCACACGCTTATTTATAAGTCCCATCATTGTTTTTTTTTCCTATTATTTACATTACAAACATATTGGTTTACTGTTTACTATCAAATTGCTTATTTTTACTACTCTAATGAGAATAATTTTGGGGGGTCTAAAGAGAATAATATGGATGTAAAGAGCCCAACTTTAAAAGTGTCAGTGTGTGTTTGTGTGACAGGTAATGAGGCAATTTGGCAGAACATCAGAAACTAATTGAGCTCAGCTCACATCAATGAGGCTTGCTCAGCTGAGGCTGTGCCTCCTAAAAAGAACAGAGGAAGTAAATGAGACAATGTGACATGTACAATTTTAATTGGAAGCTCTAATTTAAAATATTTAAAATCACATTTAAAATAATTTGTGAATTCATACAGATACTTCCATCTCTGACTAATTAAGAATATTCAGTGGGTCATATAATGTCTAGATGTCAAAAACATGAATTATTGAAGTCCCTGCACATCTAAGTATATTTGTACCTTTAGGCAAGAACAAATTTAGTTTAACAGAACGAAATGGGAAAGAAACAATCCTCAAGACTGCAGAAGGGTAGGTGATTTTTAAGAGGATATTTAAAAAAAATTAAAAATATATTGCAGAGATTGAAAAAATTAAATTATATTTAAGTATATTTCTAAATAAATCAGTTGAGTAAAACTTGTAATGCAGAGATGTAGTGTTACAATGCTATTTTTATATAATTTTTGATGCCATTTCTGTACTTTTTGTTTCGAGTTGTTTGTTTATAGGTCTACATCGTAAGCAATGGTTCTAACAAGAATATTTTAAGAACTCTAAAAATCTTAGAGTCTAATATTGCTTAAAATCCATGACCAGTGATCATTTAGAATCCTTTACCATACTGTTTTAAAAAAGGAAAAAAAAAAAGTATTTAAAGGAGAAAAAGAAAAAAAATTAAATTTCACTGCTAACATATTTATAATTCAGTAATAAATCACCTGTAAAAAAGAAACTTGTAAAATCTGATACTTGCTAACTGAAAGTGTAATCACAGTATACTAATGGCTTAGAATGACAAGAAAATGACTTTTCTAAAACTGTGGCGATGTGTCTACAAGTTATTTCAATAGCTATAATGTGATTTCTTAAAGAGAATATTAAATTGAAATGTTTAGTCAAATTTTTCATACATTAGCAAATGATATTGACAATGAATAATTAGAGAGAACATGATGTTTTACCATGGTTTTCTTATTCACCTTTTTATTACGATCACAGTTTTCCAAAAAGTAACTTATGTAGCACCTAAAATTCGAAGAGTCTTTAGCAAAGGAGAAATATTTAATGAGATAAGTGGATAAATCTTAGAACAATAGGTAAAAAAGAGAAAGGCAATACAAGAAAGAATTAGGGTGGATGAGAAAAGACTGATGTAAGAAAAGGCAAAGACGAGTTATTTTATTTTAACTGGGGTCAGAAAAAGTGAATTAAGGGAACTAAAACATGCTGGAGGAAAAAGCACACCAAATGATATTAAAAACTTGACAACTTGAAGTGAAACATTTGTTTCAAAGCTAGTCTCTCTTTGGTCTAAGAACGGCAATGTCTTACATTATTTTGTACATTATATATATTCAGGATCTTTCATTTGTCTTGCAGAGTTACAGAGAGAATGAAAACCTGAGGAAACTGCTGTCCTCAAACAAAGAAAAATAAGACAAATCTTATGAACTAGATGCATACATACAGCATGCACAATACATACACCAGACAGGCACACATACAACATAAACATATTTTATGTGTTCACTCATACATCATACATGCACACATGCATACTGCATACAGGCACACGTGCATACAAACATATCATGAATACATGATGTCTTAATACATCAGGCGTGGTCAAGCATCCTGAAGACAAGTACACTGACTCTAACTTTTCTAACTCATGTTCTGGTTCTAAATGGTAACAAAAAAGTCACTCCACTGATTTAGTCTTTTTTCTTGAGATAAGTGTGAGGGATATTTTTAGGTATAACCTTTCTTATTCTACTTTTGAACAGAATTGAAAAACTGACCAATTTTATGTCTCCATGAAATTCAGCCTAATTTGCTCCCATCCTCAAAAGTAAGTGATTAATCTCTGCCTAGGTTTTATGAGTAGACAGCATTGTTACCTGTGTGCTTTTTTATGTTAACTGTTTGTTTGAATTAGTCCAGAACCATGTAACTTTGCAATCAGGTAGACAGGAACTCAGAAAACCCTTCCCTAGATTTAAGTACTTAATATGTATTTTATAGCTCAAATAGTTTTTATAAAAATAAGAATTTCATCAAAAATTCACGTAATAAAATTATTATATCTGTTAATCACCTACATTGTTGACTATTGGAAAAACAAATTTAAAGATAGCTATTTCATGTTTTGAGGTAGCTTCTAGTGTTTTTTTTAATAATACTTCATAAATGATTATTACTACATATACCAGTGCTCATTTAAAAGTAATTTATATGAAATTAGTTTGCATTAATCCAAGGATTCACATGATGTAAATAAACAGTGGAAGTGAACCCCTCCCCAAACATGTGGACTAGTTGGCCCTTTAAGTTACAATTTCTTAGGAGAAATCACATATAGTCTCCTAAGACAAAGAAATCACATCACCACTCTATTACAAGTTCTTAGAAATTGTATGACTATCAAACTAATAATACCTTTGTTTATATACATTTACATTGTTCTTTATGTGTAAAAATACAATGTTTACTTTTAAGGTATTACGGTACTACAGAATATCAACAATTTGCTTTTAGTGGATCAAAGTGATTCAAGGAAGAGAAATGAAATGTGGTATAATATGTTCTTAGTAATCTTACTTCACTGTACATCCTTCAATATTTTAAATATGTTTATCTGTAAAATGTGATTTAAAGGCAGATAATCATAATTCTCCTATGTTTTAAAAGGTCATGTAAATTTAGGTATGGGGAAGGAAAAATGTCATAAATGGAATGTTCTCACAGATTGTTTCCTTCTGTATTTGTACAGAATAACCCTATTTTCTTTAGAAAATTCAGGCAAACTCTATTATCGGTAGTGTCTGTTTCTCTTAATTATAATTATGTAATCACTTATGTTTCATTCTTCTTAATGACTGAGGAAATTAGTGTTTACATTCTGTAAAATAGAAATACCTGTAGCAAAATCTCTCATAGGTTTTGACGCTCCTCAAAATATAGTTTACTTTATACTTCTTCTTAAACTCAACATTACCAACTAAATCATAACAACCCGATACATGACTTTTTAAATTGGCTTTCCTACAGATGTGTTGATAGTCAATCAATGATTCATATCTGTTTGTTAAAAAATTCATAAAAGCAGATTAGTAAAAATCAAACACCAAATTTTTATGTAAAATATATTTTTCTATCCAGTTAGAATAATTTTATGATGCAAGTAGATTTTGTCGCAACCTGTTATAATCCAACCAGATATGCTGTTTCTTTATTTTTGCATTTAAACTACTAGTTTGATTTTTCCAAATTGAAGACAAGTCTAGAATTCTAAATGAACAAATGAACCTAAATTAGACTGCAGCCCAAAATCCTCAGGAACCTATAGCAAACAAGATTAGCTGACAGTAAGGTATTCTGGTTAAAGCTGACGTGATTTAGTAATATAATTAAGATATTTTACATACCTCAGCTCTATTTTATCACAAACTCTCAAAAACTTTTGGTAGCTAGCTGCAGATTTATGACAGCATATAAGGTAACCTCAGCTTGGCAAACACTAGCTTTTCCAGAGAAAGTCATCTTGTGTTACAGACTGTATAGTATGTCCAGTGAAAGATGACTTGTGTCAGCTAAAACTGTAGCCTGGAGCTACATTTGCTATGTTATTACTTTAATCTAGTTATTGCAGCCTTGAAGTGTGTGTTAGCAAGTTGAGGGAGGAAGTGTCAAGAGTGTAACTTAGTCTGATCATTAAGAATTTCTAGGAATGAAAAAACAAAGTTTCATAAATTCCTCCTTTGATTGTTTATTTTGGAACATGTTGACTTTTTATTTGAGTAGTGCATTTTCTAATGTAAGATAATATTTAGAGTTTACCATAATATAATGTTGTCTTCCATGACTGAACTTTTGAGATATAACCTAAAGATATGCCAATAAATTGATAATTACATAGATTAAAATTTTTAAATCAAATATAGCCATTAACGATACAATGAGAAAAAATATAGGACTATTCTTATGAACTGGATTGTGGATTGTGAACTAGAAAACTGCTTTAGTTTACATAAATGTGAGTACGTGTGTAGTTGTGGATAATTTTAAGAAAAAATATCATTATAAAATGCGTTATTAAAAAAATAGAAATATCAGAGATGAGTACTTAATCATCATATTTGAATAAAAACAAATTATAAGACAATAATTTGTTATTTTATTTCATTAACAAAGTATATTTACCATTTTTTTGCTGCTGGAAGGAGGGAACTTCAAAATTTTGAGCTTTTTATGTCATCATAACAAAAATTCATTAATTAATAAAAATAGATAGGAAAACCTTTTTTATTTGAGTTATAAATGGCAGAGTAAATTTGTCATTTGTGCTCTGGTTGTGCTCAAAAT
>NW_011888873.1:5604666-5622234 GCF_000151845.1 Pteropus vampyrus | reverse complement strand
CTGACATATTTGAAACTCATTGGAATCAGGGTATAAAATACTTTAAAATTATCTTTTAAAATTGAAGAAACTAGAAATTCTCTTATTTGACTTAAATCTTTCCAAACTCTAAATACAAAAATTATCCAATATGTGAAAATATTTTAGTGACAAGGATTTCTTGCTTCTAAATGCTGCAGACTATTGAATGATTTTGGATTTTTTTTTTAGCTTCAATTTCAGAATATTGCATCAGAATATGACCTTATGTTATTTAGTTTTATTTTTTAATTTTATTTTATTATTAGTTTTAAGTATATAGTACATTGGTTAGACATTTATATAGTTTATGAAACAATGCCCTTGACTGTTCTTTCTCTCCTCTGGCTCTACTCACAGCATTACATTAATGCTAACTGCATTCCCTATGCTGTGCTCCCATCTCCTTGACCATCTATCAACTACTCATTTGTACTTCTTTAACCCTTCACCCCTTTCTCCTGGCCACCCAATCTCCCTCCCCTCTGGCTGTCACCAGATTTTCCTCTATACTTGAGTCTGTTTTTGATGAGTTTGTTCTTTTTGTTCCTTAGATTCCACATATAAGCGAAATTATAGGGTATTTATCTTTCTCTGTCAGACTTATTTCACTCAGCATAATGACCTCTGTGTCTATCCTTATGTTATTTTAAAAACAATGGACTATGTTTAAAAGATAATTCAAATATATACTTTATCACATTGCTTATATTAATTATTCTGTACATAATCATGAGAAAGTAAATGTAAAATAGTATGTCTATTTGAAAAATCCCCATGGTACTTTTTAACTTTATTGTTATATTTAGCATGATGAATGAATAATATTTTCAGCTAGATTAAGAAACTTTTCAGTAATAAATATATTTGAGAGCAATAGAATGACAGAATAATCTTGTACATCACTGTCTACATGTTTTTTAGTTAATTTATCCTCATACCTTCCATTATAGTCATCAAAAATAATTTTAAAACTCTACTTGTCAACCTCTCCATGAAGGATTTATTTGGCATTCTATTGTTCCATATTTTATTCATAGAAG
The DNA here is from genome assembly GCF_000151845.1 of Pteropus vampyrus. Taxonomy (NCBI): domain Eukaryota; kingdom Metazoa; phylum Chordata; class Mammalia; order Chiroptera; family Pteropodidae; genus Pteropus; species Pteropus vampyrus. Next base: position 5,621,173 of record NW_011888873.1, on the reverse strand, counting down.
GAGTCTAGGAGGTCCTTTAACCTGAAGTGAGATATCTGGTGGGTTTAATTAGATTGCATCTGACAACAATAGTCTAGGTAACTTTAATTTTTGTATTGAGACAGTCCATGAGAAAAGATTCCTGACCTTGAGAAGACAATGAAGAACCCATGGAATGTTTTCAGGTACAGAGATGTCCAAACATTGAATTAAGTGCCTTAACCAATATTTTCCAAACAAAGGGGTTTTGTCGTGTTTAAAGTCTATGGAAAGCAAGACCTACTCTACTAGTAAATGCTTTGACAATACAATTGACTGAGTGGCTGAGGACGTCCGATGGGGTGGCAAATATTTGGCAAAAGACTATTTTTTAATTTTGTTTTGTTCAATTCTGGCCACTTAAAAAATACCAACTTCAAGTCAGAATTTAAAGATATTTTATTCACTCGGTGGTACACCAACCTTAGTTTCATTAGATGTGTTATTACTGCACTTTGTAGTGTCATACATGGACACAAAGGCAGTGATTTTAATGTATATGTTTGCAGCCTTTTGGTATCAGAAGCTTCATTATATACACATTCTGTAAAGTCTGCTGTGACTCACAGCATTTGGAGGCAGTTCAGGATAGATTAAATGCAGAACATTTGGTTTTGTTTTTTTTTTTAATTTTTGTAAGTGAGATCATTTTACTCACATCTTGAACAATTATAAAGTTCTGAAATATCTCTTTCACCTCTCCCTACATTCTTGCCTTTTGCTAACTCATAATTAATATTCAGGTATGAGATTGTTGTTCAAACAAATGAATCTATTGAGATGAGCATGGTTATTTAGTTTTGTTGTGGTTATTATTATTATTTTGTTTTTAAAGAGACATCTGTTAGATACTTTTGGGTGAAATGCTATTGTACCAAATAAGAAAGCATCATCATAGGTGCACGCACACACACACAGGCACACACACACACTGAGGTGTTCTGTACTATACTGTACATGTGTGAATAATTTCTAAGGCTGATAACATTTATATAAAATTGCTTTTCCTACAAATGCCATTGTAATTCCCCTTAAAAATCTCATTTACAGATGACTCAAAACTTACCTAATCAAATCTTTGATTACAGACCAGTCATATAGCTTAGATTACCAATTGATTTGTTTGCATTTTAGTTTATTTTATAAAAAGTTAGAAGAAATTTTGTTGAAGGAAAGTTAATTTCATAAAGAGAGAGTCATCATAGATGCAAAACATAAGGCAAAGCACTCTATATCAATGCTGTGTAATAAACTTTCTATGATAGTGGAAATGTTCTCCTGTGTCATCTAGTATGGTTTCCATTTGCCACATGTGGCTATTGAGTACATGGAATCTAGCTGGTGCAATTAAAGAACTGAATTTTTAGTTTCATTAGATGTTGATGTTTTTATTTGAATTTAAATAGCCACATATATCTGGTGGCTACCATATGTACTGGCAAGGATCTAATCCTTGACCTGTAGACTGGTGTAGGCACTTTGTGCAGCAAATGGTTTCACGTCTGTATATCTTCTTTCCTTATTTATTTTAATTCTAAGCTCCTTAAAAATAGGAGCAAGGCCTTGCCATTTTGGGGACATTCAATGAATACTTTAGAAGTTGAATTTAAGAAGTTGGATACCAAAAAATAAGATTTTAGAATGAAAATGTATTGCTTGGATAATAATATGCATGGAGAAAAGAAAATGAGGGGAATGGAGTATAATTCAGAACAGTAAGAAGAAGGTTTGCAAGGCCAGTAGTTTTTTAGTTATTTCTTTGTAACAAAAGTAAGAGAGAGGACTTTCTCGGTGAGAAGTTTGAGTTTCGGATCTGTTCAGCCACAGGGGCCACCGGAGCTGTGCCAAGAAGCAGAGCAAAAGGACACTCTGAACACAGAGATGTGTCTGCAGCTCTTTTCCCCTTGGGCCACAAGATAGGGCAGACTCCACTCACCTTAAAGTTCTAGCTTGCTCCTCTGGTTTTAGAAACATTGCCAGTTCATCTTACAAGGAAAGTATTAACTTTCCGTACCTGCCAATCACTATGCTTAGTGTTTTTAAAGAACTAGCTCTTGTCATGTACATGAGAACCCAATATGTAGATACTTCTATTTTCATCATGTGGTAAATGAGAATACTGTGGCTTACAAGTTGCAAGCACATAATGTGCCCTCATGCAGTAAGTTGAGAACCTATCCCAGAGCCTTGACTCCAATCTGCGGGTACAACTACCATTCTATTCTGTTTCTCAAAAGAGGAGTACTTGACTGAGATTGCCAACACACAGAGCAAAGTTGTGGTTTTCATTTGACTGTATGTAAGGACACAGAAATAATCTTAACCTGAGAAATAAACTAAAGGCAACCATTTTCCAAACTGTCATTTCCTTAAAAAATATTTTGGGTATGGGAACCCATGCTAGATAGATCATATGGCTTGATCCTGTCAGTTTTCTTTTCAAATAGCTTCTTTTCAAATCACAGATTTGACATATCCACAGAATCTGCTGAATTTGCACTTACATTCAAAGAGGCAAGTTTGCCATTCAACTCTCGCTGTCATTATTTCTCAAATATAGCATGAAAAAAAAAAAAAACGCTTTTCATCTTCTTCAATGTTACATTTGGAAAGCATATTAAAATAAAGCTTGACTTGTTTCGGGAAAGGCATCTGAAATAAATTTTTTGAAATAAAGTATAAATTGGGTATGCCCCGCTTCTGTTCAGTCATGCTATATCCAGGACAGATGTCCATCACCTCAGAAACTAGTGCACATTGGAAAAGTAGGGAGTATGAGATTGTGGGACAACTTAGAGGGTTAATGCACCACCCAGTTCAGGTTCTGACTTTCAAATACCAGAGAAAAGCTCATTATCCAATTACACAAACTGCTCTCAAAGTTGGATTTTTGCCCAATTTTCTCATCCATGTCAAACTTCTCAGTTAAATATCGATGTGAAACAATTTATCAGGTAGTATAATTATGTGGCAAAGGAAAGGGAGATTCCTTTCAGATCTCTTTGTTCAGTTTTCTCATTTTACCGGTGGTCAAAAAAGTGAAGTGACTTGTTCAGCGTCACAGAGCTTAGAAGCAAGTGCCAGAGTTAGGTACCCCCAGCTGGCTCCCTGATGTGCTTGTCGTATATTGGTTTTTCCACTGGAATACTCGCTCTTCCCTGAAGGCCTCCCTAACTACTCTCTCTTCTGTTGGATACTCTCTTCTTGGATGTATTTAGAATTTTAAAAATATTATTTCCGTATTTATCTCCTCCTCTCTCCCTTTCCCCCTGGTAAGCACTAAACTGTTGTCTCTGTCTGTGAGTTTTGTTGTTTGTAAAGTAAAGGGGGTCAAATATATGGTGACAAGAAGATTTGACTTTGGGTGGTGAATAAACAATGCAATACATACACACACACACACACACACACACACGTGTGTGTGTATGTGATGTTTATTGAATTGTACACTTCTAATCTATATAATTTTATTAACCAATGTTATCCCAATAAATTTTTAAAAGACAAATAATATTTAAAAACCATGAAAAGTATTATTTTCAAGAATTCTAACTAAATTATTTTAAGCCATGCAGTTATTATTAATCAAATTCTAATATTTAAAGTTGAAATGTATTTTCCTTTTTAAAAACTATTATAAAAATCTAATTATAATAGTATTAATATTTTGCGATTTTTTTTCACAAAATTTCCCTTCAAAATAAGGTGGATGGATTCTCTAATTCGAAGCATTTTTAAAGTTTGCTCATTTTGATGACTGAAAATATATAATTATATTTGATATAAACACATAAACCATTTGAACTTTTTGATATGTGACTTTACACAGAGTTTTTGAAGTTTCTCATGTAATGTATGTTCAGTTTCCCTAACTGAAATGTGATTTACTAGAGTAAGAGGATACCTTTTTTTTATTGTTCTTAAAGTAATTAGGATAGTACTCGTCCCACAGCAGGAATTTAACACAAGGAAACTGTAAACCATAAAAATATGATTTATAGAAGAGATTCTTTGCAAATCATTAAGATTTGCTGCCATTTATTTTCTTCCGGGACAGCCCTGTGACCTACTGCAAGACAGCAGTCTCAATTTTTAACTCGTATGGTCACGATGAGGATCATTACATATATTCATTATATATGAGGTAAGTAAGTGCTGAGACTGGCACAAAATAAGTACTCATTTACTGGGACTTATTGTATCAAGATGAAAATTTCAATTATATTTAAGAGTTTTCATTTATTCACACTTCCCTGAATGATCTTTTTCCTGTTGTCAGAGAGCTCAGTCAGTAGTCTCCAGAATTAGGACAGATGAACTGTAAAGAAAAAATAAAAATCTCTGTCTGCTTTTGTCTTCCATGATAAGTTTTGCTGCCCATTACCAAAATAGTGTTTTTGAAAGTCAAACTTTCTATTGTAAGAGCTAATCACTTAAGGCACATATTCTAAAAGCTTTTCTTCATGCTGAGGACCAGAAATTGGAGGGAAGGACCTAGGGTTTTATTATCAGTAATAGAATGGAAAATCTGTACCATACGATGTAGCAATGCCTACTTTGCAGGAAATAATGGGAAATTTCACTCCTGAAAGAAGGGAAAATCTGGAGAGAAAGAGAGTGAGGTGTTTGAAATGATCTGTGAGTAAGGTTTCAGTTGACTCCTGAAGGCTATACTATAAAGGCTTGGGGAGATGAAAGAACCACAGATAAGGCAAGCATCTGAGATTCATGTTTCCCTTTGCTTTGTCTTTGGGGCATAAAGAAAAAAAAGGCTACTCTATTTTCAAATTCTAAAAATAAAACAAAACAAAAAACCCATTGATATTCTCTCAGAGTAGTCTTCCATTAGATTCTAGATTGGGCAAAATAGTCTTTAGGCAGTCAGATGGGACTGAACAACTTAACATGTATACTTTTAAAATGACATTAAAAGAAACACAGATTAAAACAGAAAAGTTATTCAGATGACCATTCACTAATTCTCTTCATGCATTATGTCATGGCTCCACTACTGGCTCACTTCAGGTATAATATTAATTTGGAACTTAATTGTGATTAAGTACAACTTTACCTAATAATAGCAGAGTATATGTTGTCACAGATAAAAAGTATAACAGATTACTTATTTTAATAATTTAATCAATACAGATTTTCAGCATTCAGTATATAAGATACAGTAGGATACATTTCCTGCCCACAGGAAACTCACTGTCTGGTGAGGAATAAATATAATATAAATGCACAATTATAATACAACAAGTAATATGAATTATAACAAATTTAAGTGCAAAATGCTGCATGAGTAGAGAAAGACAATTATTTCCTCTACCTGAGCAAAGATAGAGTCATCCCAAGGGAAGTGATTTTTTTTAAACAATGTTTGAAATATGTTGTGAGCTTATCACAGGTCAGCAATTTGAAATGCAATTTTGCTATTTAAAATCTGCATTCAGGAAGACATGAAGGGGTTTGAGCAGAACGAAGAGGACAATTACATCTCAGTTTTTAACACATCAGTTTTATAGGGTCTCTTTAAACATGAGTATCCCTCAAGAACTCCCCTTGCCCTCAATTGTCAGGAATTGTTTTGGGAACTACAGAAAAAAGAGGCTTTGAACTTGTGAGTAAATGCATTTCAAAATCTAACATATGTTTGAAAAGCAATTCAAGAATATATTGTGACTACAGGGGGAATAACACTAAAATCATAAAATATGGATCTGTAAGGAGATTAAATTATGTGACTTAAAATCAAGGGAGTTCATAGAAAATAGCATTTACATCAGAAGGAGATTTAGGTATACCAAGGGAGTAAATTTTAAAGTTTTTTTTATTGTTTGTTGGAGTTTGCAACTTTTACAATGTGCGACACACTGTTTTGATGGTGGAGGGGATGAATTTCTTCAGCAAAAGTCAATAAATTGCCCCCAAGTTAAAAGTAGAGGAAGGGTATCTCAAAACAATGACAGCTTATGCCTATAGATAACATTGGGGACAAGTATGACATTATGTACATGTAATTCCAAGATACATGTTTTGTTCATATATAATATGCAATAAAGGAAAGAAAATAAAGTGCTGATGATAACATTGCCATTTAGATTTTCACTGAATGTATATTAATACCCATATTAATATATAGAAACCCACTGAAAATATGAAAAACTTATTAGAAGAAAATTGTATTACATTAAGTAATCATATAAAATTATTTTCTAAGTATCATATAGCAGAATGTATGTATGAAGTTTCTGTCTTGAAGAAATTATCAATTGTTTCACTCCAATATCAATTAGTAGTCCTTTAAAAATTTAAAGGACTACTTTTTTCCTAGAGTGGGATGGAAAGGGGCGCAGCCAGGCATGAATGAGGGGCAGCCAATATAGATATAAATGTTCTTTGTGAATGGGGCCACTTGTACATAACAATAGCTCAAAGTTGTGTTCAGCCCAAGTATGTGGCTTCCATGAGTTATCTGCAAACCAGTCTCCTCTGCTCCAGTGGTTCAGTAGAAGTGAGGAAAAACTGGTACATGAAGATGTGAGTCTGTTTCTAACAGAAGTGCGAAAACTGTTTATCTCATTAGTGGTTGGGCTGCGTGAACTCCAAAAACTTCAGAGTTTCTGACAACTTTGCAACCAGGACTAGTTAGGTCTCCTTTATTCCTCTATAAATGACTAACTTTTTTCCATTGCCTGTGGCGCAATTAAAATACTTCAGACAGATTTCACCTGGCTAAAGGAGCACATACAAAATAGATACATTTACTCCATTAAATGATTTCTCTCTCCCCCCCCACCTTAGGGAAACATTTAAGCTGGAAACTTGACCTTGAATAAGTCGATTTTGGCATTGTAGCTAGAATGATGCAGGTTTAGATATTTAAGACTCAGTTGAATAAACTACTCTAACTTCATCCAAAATCTATCAAAACATAGTCTAACATTTATTCTGCCATGCATTAAGGAAAATATTGAAGTACCATGCAGACATTGTCATGTAGGCTTTTTAAATCTCCATACTAGATCAGTTGTCAAAATAGCGGGCTTTGTTTAGCATATTGAAGATTAATTTGACATAAGATTATAACAGAAACTCTCTATTTTCCTCTTCATTGGAAGTTCCTGCAGATTACATTTTAATTCAGCAGTTTCTATACAGGATATCTGGCAGGGTTTTTAAGAAGGTTAGAAGGCCAAAGGCTACTAATTGATTTTTCTGCTTACCATGACTAATTCTGGATTTGCACTGTCAACAGAAAGCTGAGAAAATCTTCCTGAATTCTAAAGAACAATGCCCTCATTTACCCAGAGGAATTTTACCTGTAATATCAAGTAACTGGCCTGTTTAGCTACAGCGTTTCCTCAGATGGAATCTTCATTTTCTTTATTGTTACACACAACCACTATGGGGAGTTGTATAGAGCTTCATCTTTTATAAGTCTTCTCTGAAGTAACTTTCTAATAACTACACAGACATAACTTATGTTTGAACTAAAAATGTGAGGTCTAGTATAGAAATCAAAAAGAGGTAAGAATTTGATTTTTTTTTATACAAAGAACTCATACGACTCAATAATAACAACAACAACAAAAAACAATCCAATCAAAAATGGGCAGAGGATCTGAACAGACACTTCTCAGAGGACATACAAATGGTCAACAAACATATGAAAAAAAGTTCAACATCACTAGCTATTAGAGAAATGCAAATCAAAACCACAACAAGATATCATCTCACACCTGTTAGAATGGCTATAATCAACAGGACAAGTAGTAACATGCTGGAGAAGATGCGGAGAAAAAGGAATCCTCACACACTGCTCGTGGGACCACAAATTGGTACAGCTACTGTGGAAAACAGTATGGAGGTTCCTCAAAAAACTAGGAATTGATCTACCATATGATCCAGCAATCCCTCTACTGGGTATTTACCCAAAAGACTTAAAAAATCATATCCAAAAAGATATTTGCACACCGATCTTCACAGCAGCATTATTCACAGTGACCAGGACATGGAAGCAACAATATCAAAGTGTCCTATGACAGATGATTGGCTAAAGAAGCTGTGATACATATATACAGTGGAATATTACTCAGCCATAAGAAAAGATGAAATACAGCCATTTGTGACGACATGGAAGGAACTCAAAATAATTATGCTAAGTGAAGTAAGTCAGACAGAAAAGTTGAAAATCACATGATATCACTTATATGTAGGATATAAACCTAAAAGCAACAAAAGAACAGAACAAACAGAGACTCATGGACATGGACTGTAGACTAGTGGTTACCAGTGGGTAGAGTGGAGGAGAAGAGAGAAAGTAGATGGGATAACGGGGATCACATACAGAGGGATGGGGGAAGGTGAAGTGAGTAAAGGGAACCAAATATATGGTACCTGAAGGAAACTGGACTTTGGTGGTAAACACACAATAGAATATACAGATGTTAAATTATAATGTGCACCTGAAAATTGTATAATTGTATTAACCAATGTTACCCCGATAAACTTAATTTAAAAAAAAAAGTCTGATTTTTTTAATGATAAAGGATGAAGGTCACTGACTTTGAAGAAAAACTAATGAAATAATTATCCTTAGTTCTCTAAGGTTTTCAAATTTTATTCAAAATGCATCCGGAAAATTATTTTTGTTTATTATTTTAATGTAATATGATTTTTTAAAAAATATGTTTTTTTTAGAGAATTTTTAGATTTACCACAAAATTGAGAGGATGGTACAGAGATTTCTCATATACGTCCCACCCCTACACATGCATGCATAGCTTTCCCCGTTATCAACATCACTCATCAGAATGGTACGTTTTTTAATAAGAATAAACCTACACTTCAAAATTACCCAAAGCCCATTGCTTACCTTAGGATTCACTCTTGTTGTATACTCTGTGGGTTTGACAAATGTATAATGATGTATATCCATCATTATACAGTCATGCATGCATAATGATGTTTTGGACAATAGCAGAATGCATGTACCATGGTGATCTGAGAAGATTATAATGGAGCTGAAAAATTCCTGTGACCTAGTGACATCATAGCAGTCTTTATGTCTTTATAGTGCAATGCATTACTCATGCATTTGTGGCAGAACTGGTGTAAACAAACCTACTGCACTGCCAGTTGTATAGCACACACAATTACAGTACTAGATTATACCATCTAATCCATGCTATGTCCGCAGGACAAAATCACCTACCGACACATTTCTCACAATGTATCTCTGTTGTTAAGTCGTGCATAATTGTAATGTTATACAGAATATCTTCACTACTCTAAAAATCCTCTGTACCCTGACTATTCTCTGTTCCAACTCCCTGGCAACCACTGATCTATTTATTGTCTGTATAGTTTTGCCTTTTCCAGAGTGTCATATAGTTGGAATCATATAGTACGCAGCCTTTTCTGATTGACTTCTTTCGCTTTGTGATGAGCATTTAAATTTCCTTCATGTTTTTGCATGGCTTGTTAGCTCATTTCTTTTTAGTAGCGAATGATATTCTGTTGTCCGAATGTACCACAGTTTATCCATTCACCTACTGGACATTTTAGTTGCTTCCAAGTTTTGACAATTGTGTATAAAACTGTTATAAACATTGGTATACAGGTTTTTCTGGGAACACATTTTTAACTCCTTTGGGTAGCAAGGAGAGCAATTGCTGGATACTATGGTAAGAGTATGTTTAGTTTTGTAAAAAACAACAAATTGTCTTTCAAAGTGGCTGGACAATTTTGTATTCCCACTAGCAATGTATAAGAGTTCCTGTTGCTCCACAACCTTGTCAGTATTTGGTGTTGCCACTGTTTCAGATTTTGATCATTCTAATAGGCGTGCATAATATCTCATTGTTTTAATTTGCATTTCTCTGATGACATGATGTGGAAGCTTTTTTAATATGCTTGTTTGCCATCTATATGTCTTCTTTGATAAGATGTTTAAGACCTTTAGCCCATTTGTTTGTATTTTTATTGTTGAGTTTAAGAGGCATTTGTATTTCTTGGATAATAGTCCTTTATCTTTTGTGTATATTTTCTCCCAGTCTCTGGCTTGCTTTTTTATTCTATTGACATTGTCTTTCACAGAGCATATATTTTTAATTTTAACAAAGTACAGCTTAGCAATTATTTCTTTCATAGGTCATAACTTTGGTGTTGTGCTACCTAAAAAGGCATCACCATTTTCAAGGTCACCTAGCTTTTCTCCTGTGTTAACTTCTAGGAATTTAATAGTTTTGCATTTTAAATTTAGAATATGATCCATTTTCAGTTAATTTTTAAAGAATATAAGGTGTATGTCAGAATTCATTTTTTTCCTGTGATGTCCAGTTTTTCTGGCATCATTTGTTAAAGAGACTATCTTTGCTTCATTGTATTGTCTTGGTTCCTTTGTCACATTTAGTGACTACATTTATGGTGGTCTACATTTGGGCTCTATTTTTTTCTATTGATCGATTTATCTATTCTTTCAAAAATACTACACTGTCTTAACTACTGTAGCTTTATATTAAGTCTTAACATTGGGTAGTGTTGGTCCCCCAGCTTTGTTTCTCTCCTTCACTATTCTCGGTCATTTGCCTCTCCACATAAACTAGAATCGGTTGATATCTATAAAGTAATTTGCTGGGATTTTGATTGGAATTGCATTGAACTTAAAGATCATGTTGGGAAGAACTGACATCTGGACAATATTAAGTCTCCTTACTCATTAACAGAACGTCTCTCCATTTATTTAGTGTTTTTAAAAAATTTTATTGATCAGTTTTCCTTATATTAATCTTATACATATTTTATTAGATTTATACTTAAGTATATAACTTTGAATGGCCAAATGTAAATGATTTTGTGTTTTTAATTTCAAATTCCATTTGTTCAAGGTTATATCTTCAATTTTGCTATAATCACTTATCAGGAGTTTTTTTTGTGTGTCAATTTTTTTTTGGGGGGGTGCAGGATTTCCTTTGTAGAAGATCATGTCATTTGCAAATGGCAATTGTATGTCTTCCTTCCTAATCTATATACCTTTTCTTTTATTTTCTTGCCTAATTTCATTAGCAAGGACTTACAGTATAAGGTTGAGATGAAACGGTGAAAGTGTACATCCTTATCTTGTTCCTGATCTTAGTGGGAAAGCTTCAAGTTTCTTGTCATAAAATATGATGTTAGCTGTAGGTATTTGTAGATAGTCTTTATCAATTTGAAAAAGTTCCCCTCTATTCCTACTTTACTGAGAGTCTTATCATAAATGGCTGATGAATTTTATCAAACGCTTTCTCTGCATCTATTGATATGATCACCTGATGTGATGGATTCTATTATTAATTGATTTTCAAATGTTGAACTGGCCCATACATACCTATAATAAATTTCACTTGGCAGTGGAATATAATTTTTTATACTTTTTTAGATTCAATTTGCTAATATTTTGTTGAGGATTTTGTATCTATGTTTAAGAGAAATAATTCCTTATAGTTTTCTTTTCTTGCACTGTCTTTATCTGGTTTTAGTATGAGGGTAACACTGACCTCATAGAATGAGTTAGAGAGTATTCCCTCTGCTTTTATCCTCTGAAATGATTGTAGAGAATTGGATAATTTCCTCATTAAATGTTTGGTAGAATCCACTTGGGCCTGGTGTTTTTGTTTTAGAAGGTTATTAATTATTGCTTCAATTTTTAAAAATATATATAGGCTTATTCAGATCTGCTTCTTCTCATATGAGTTTTGGTAAGTAGTATCTTTCAAGGAATTAATCCATTTCATCTAGGTTATTAAATTTGTGAGCATGGACTTGTTCATCGTATTCTTTTATTATCCTTTTAAATTTCATAGCATCTGTAGTGATGTTTCCTCTTTTATTACTAGTATTAGCAATTTGCATCCTCTCTCCTTTTTCCTAAGTTAGCCTGGCTAGAGGCTAATCAATGTTACTGTTATTTTCTAAGAACCAGATTATGGTTTAGTTGACTTTATTGATTTCCCTGTTTTGAATTTCATTGATTTCTGCTCTAATTCTTATTTCTTTTCTTCTGCTTAATTTGGATTTAATTTGCTCTTGTTTTACTAGTTTCCTAAGGTGGAAATTTAGATAATTGATTAGATTTGTCTTCTTTTCTAATATATATATTAAGTGCTATATGTTTCCCTGTAAATTCTACTTTCGCTGCATACACAAATTTTGATAAGTCTCCATTTAGTTGAAAATATTTTAATTTTTTTGTTGAGATTTATTTTTTGACTAATGTTATTTAGAAGCATGCTGTTTAATTTCTATGCATTTTGGTGTTTTCCAGTTGTCTTTCTGTTATTGATTTCTAGTTTAATTTTATTGTGAGCTGAGAGCAGACTTTGTATGATTTCTATTCTATTTAGGATTTTCAAAAAGGTCATTAAATAAGTATTATTCTGTGTTTTCATGAATATAATTCTGTGCTTGGAAAATTTCCTAAGACCTCAAAAACAAATTAATTAAAATTTATCTTGTAAGTTATCTATAGTCTATACTTATTTGATGGACATATGTGTTGCCTTGCATTTTATAGAGTATTTAAAGCTGGAGTATTTAGCTACATCCCTTTACTGGCATCATGTCAGTCAGTACTGGGGCTCAATGAATTTTTAGATGTTAAAGGAAAGGACTTAGAGATCAAGTCAGACTTCCATCATTATTAGAGTGATTAAAACAGAGCTCCAATGACATTATATGGTTTTCTAAGGATCTAGAACCATGTCCTGGGTGTCCAGGCTCACTGTCCTTTGTTCCATAAACTATAGTAGATTTTTTCTATCTTTAAAATATTGGACTGCTTTCACAAAATTATATGCTCACATAAATAAAAGTTCTTAAATTATAAATTTAATTTATTCTTGTCAAATATCTTTTATCAGTTTCTGCCCATCACTCCATTTGCCAAGATCTTTTAAAATTCTAATAATGACATCTAATTCATTAATTGTCTTAGTGCTTAGAGGTATTTTAGCTGTTATATTTATCTTATTTTTTATAGGTAAAATTATTGTCACTTTCCTAGATATGGTTGTTATAACAACAGCAACAACAAAAAGTAGAGGTGGATTTTTGTTTTCTCACGTTCTACTTTCTGAACATTATCGTTATTTACAGAATCACCTGCCTGATGATTCACTTAACCTCTTCCCCCTATTAACATGGATATATCAAGTTAGAACACTTTCTGTAAAATACCTCTTTATTTGAGAAAAATAAAGCATGTTAGCATTGATCTTCAATGTTATTAGGATAACATATTGACCCAGGATTACAGTTTATCAGAAATGTTACATAAAGCGTTAAAGAAAACAGAAATAGATTATTTTTAAGGTTTTTTGTTTGTTTTTTTTTTCCCCAAACTAGCCATGCAAAAATATAGAGTTTCAAAAGGTAATAGTATGTTGATTCTGAATTTATGGCTAAAAAACTGTGCAAATTATCTCAAGTTCTTAATGATTCCAAGTCAAAAAGTAAACGTGCTTTCAGAGAAAATACAACTCTGCAGTGACCATATTTCACTATCAAAATGATCTGAATAATGCCCTCTAGTTAAATCTGTACCTCAAATGTATAGGTAAAGTAAAAGCATAAATATTTGTCAGTGAGTAGAAGCATTGGTAAGTGTTTTAGTTAACAACCAGAAACTTGTAGTGATGGCAAATAGCTTCCTCATCTAATGTTAACATGTATCAATGGTTAGTGATTATCAGGAGTGCTCTATTGAGAAGGAATTTGTGGCTATACTTTAGTTCCAGGAAAGGGTGCCATAATTGTTACTGATGACCGACAAATAGAGGGGAGCGGTGAGATGTGATGTCTAATAGGTTTGTAAACCTCCACATAGCCAAATCTGAACTCCTGCTTGTCTCTGATTCCCTCACACCTAAACTGTTCTCCTACAGGTTTTCCTTCTATCCATTAGGGAGTTCTATTGGCTGCAAGTTAAAAAACACACATCCAGAACCTAAATACATACCACCTGTGCTACCTTAGACTGAGCCATCATCTTCTCTCACCAGGAATAACACAATAGTGTCCTGAGTAGTCTCAATGGTTTCCTGTTTTCTCATTCTCCTGAAGCCCATTATCAATACAGCAGCAGGATTGATCTCTATAAAATGATTACATGTTGGCATTATTGAACCATGTCATTCTTGTACTCAAGCTCTCTTGATGTCTCCAATCTTCATTTGTAAAAGACAAAATTCTTATGATGGCAGATGAGACTCCTCAAAATTTCAGCCCCCACCCCAGTTCCTCTTACTTATTCTGCTCTAAGTATGCTGGCAGTAAAGCCTTTGTTCTGGATTTTCATTCTGCCTGCCTTTCTGCCTTCTTTCTTTAATTCACATAATTAACACCCCACTTTCTTCTAAGTCATTGATCAAAAGGCTCTTCCTTCACCAAGTCCACCATAGCAGTTGTATCTAAAGTTAAAATTTGTTCCATTTCTTTTTCTCTACATTATTAATTCCTCTTACCTGGTTCCAGTTTTTTATACACTATTGCTTTCTAATGTGCTATATAATTTATTATTTATTGTGTTTATTAAATTTTGTCTCCCTCAGTGAGACTGTGAGCTACATAACAGTGATTTCTAATATATCCCAAAGGTTCTAAGTCAGTACATTCTAAGGTGCAACCTAGGCATTCATTAACAATCTTCCTAAGAATTTGTCACTACTGGTAGAAACTTCAAGAGAGCAGTCCACATCCTCTTAATAATTAAAGTATTAAAATTTCAATGAATTTTTCAGGTACTAAGTCAAACAGAAACTAGCTATAACACCATGTCGACCTTGTGAAAATTAGAAACATATGAAATATATTCATGGCACTATCTGTCCTATACCTGGCCAGACTCAGCAAAGTGATTAAATAATAAGACTTTTCATCACTGAATCCTATTACCCTATATTGAGCCCTTTCTTTTTGTAGAGACATTGGGAGTGCAGTGGATTGAATGCAGGGGTGAAGTTAGATAGATTTACATTAAATTCCTGGCTCATTTACCAATTATAAGACCTTCAGCAAGTTGACTCATCTACCATGAGTCTCTAATTTCGTATTTGTAAAATGAAATTGATCATGTAATTCTTATTTTATAATGAAGGTAAAATGAGAAAAAAAATTGAACCACATATAGTACAATGCCTGGATATAATAGATACTTAATACACAAGAACAATTTGTTATAAGAAATTAAGAGTTTTAGATAAGATTCACAGTTTAAAAGACATTTTATAATATATTATCTCATTTGGTCATCTCAATATTACTGTGGAATGAGTTTTGCCTAAATCTGTTGACTTTAACAGCCTTTGTGCCTCCAAGTAAAATTTTTGAGGTAACTAAAAATATATTGAATTAAATTGTGTGAAAATATACTAAAATGGAAACAAAGTACCTAAATTCATATTAAAGGAGGAGATTTCAAACATAATAACCACATAGGCTAAATATTTATATTATATTGCATTTTTTATTTAGAGCCCACTTTCCTGGAATCTGAAACAAATGGGCTACATGATCATATGTCAATTATTTAAAAAGATATGCCAATTTTGTTGTTGTTATAGAGCTCGCTTTACCAAACTAAACTGTAAAGATTTTCATTGCATTGGATTCATGTAAGAAATATGGGACGACATTAAAAAAAAAGTATTCAAACATCACATTGCAAAAATTGGAGAAGGAATGTATGTTAGAAGGTAACTTAACATAAATATGTCTTACAGAAGACTAAGATAAGGAGGTCTTATTAGTTGATAAGATAGGATTTAGATCAAATCAAGAAGTAGATAGAGACCATAAACCTTTAGACTATCAAGATTGTATGCTATTTCTCTTAACCATGGAGGTTAAGTCTTATGGTTTAGTTATCAATGTAAAAAGTAGCAAGTGAGACAATTTATTATAAAAGATGATGAACCAGAGCTGTAGTCTCACCCAAGAAGTCAAGCTTCTCTTACCCAGGGGAAATGCTGGAAATAAACATGTTCTGGCTCAGCATTTCTCATAGCCAAGTCTATTGTTCTTTGGTCAAATACATTCATCAAAGAGGAAATGTTTGTAGAATGTCATAGCACTCAGTGAAGAAACCTTACTGGTTATTGATCACCCTTGCTTCTCAAAATGCTTAATACAATTTTTAATTTGTTTTAGTATTTTCTATTAAGAATAGTGACAGAAACAGGAATAAGAATATAACACAGATGCATATTAATAAAAACAAATGAAGCATAGTATTTTTGTAAGGTATAACATGATGTTTAATGTTAAGATCATTTTTTTTTAATTTATCAAATTATAAAATTAGGATCCTCTGATCTTTGTGCCAAGCTCTAGAACAAATAATGTGATTTTTAAAAATAGCTCTCATAAAAGTTGAAATATGTGTTAAATTCTGCTTCATTATTTTGGGGAATCAGTTTTTAAATATATAAGATCTTAAAAATTTCTTACT
>NW_011888873.1:5596228-5603793 GCF_000151845.1 Pteropus vampyrus | reverse complement strand
AAGAAGTCAAGCTTCTCTTACCCAGGGGAAATGCTGGAAATAAACATGTTCTGGCTCAGCATTTCTCATAGCCAAGTCTATTGTTCTTTGGTCAAATACATTCATCGAAGAGGAAATGTTTGTAGAATGTCATAGCACTCAGTGAAGAAACCTTACTGGTTATTGATCACCCTTGCTTCTCAAAATGCTTAATACAATTTTTAATTTGTTTTAGTATTTTCTATTAAGAATAGTGACAAAAACAGGAATAAGAATATAACACAGATGCATATTAATAAAAACAAAATGAAGCATAGTATTTTTGTAAGGTATAACATGATGTTTAATGTTAAGATCATTATTTTTTTTTAATTTATCAAATTATAAAATTAGGATCCTCTGATCTTTGTGCCAAGCTCTAGAACAAATAATGTGATTTTTAAAAATAGCTCTCATAAAAGTTGAAATATGTGTTAAATTCTGCTTCATTATTTTGGGGAATCAGTTTTTAAATATATAAGATCTTAAAAATTTCTTACTGGCATCAGAATATTTAAAATTAAAACTGTAGGTAAACTTTAATACTGCATTTTTACCGGGATATTATTATCAGAACAGTATGTTTTAAATATAGAATCAGAGGGAGAAAAGCAAGGGATCTGCACTTTACCTTTTGACAATGGCAGAGATACAATGATTTTTTATTATGATATGTGTATTTCTCAAAGTCTTATCAAATGTTCGCTCCATCATTAACATCGAACAGAAAGTAGGATGGCTCATTTATGTGATTATTGGTTTCCTTATGTGTTAGCAGAATAAAATTGTTCTATTTAGCATTATTTCATGCAAATAGAAAAAACCATGTTGCTCCTGAAAAAATATACAGATTAAATTTGTATTTCAGCATTTTTATTTATTAATCATATTATTTTATTAATCATATGTATCAGAAAATTTTAAAAAATATTAATATAGGTTAATATTTTATATTTCTCCTCATAGTAATTTGCTTTTAAATTTATTCATTCCAGACATCAGGCATTGTTCTAGGCACTGGGGATACTGTAAAAAAAAGAGAAAAGAAAAGAAAAAAAAAGAAAAGAAAAGAAAAAATGTTCTGATTTTGTGAAACTTTCATTCTAGTGGGAAAAACAGACAATAAATAAGTGAACAATAAAACCTGTTGAGTAGTTAGTGATACAAAATAAAATAATGTAGGTTAAAGTGAATATTGGTGATGCGTTTTGGATAGGGCAATCGAAGAAGTCCTCTCTGAGAAATTATCTGAATAATGTGAAAAGACTGGCTAAGGAAAACTCTGGAAGAAAGACCATCAGAAGAATGGAGATGAGCATTTTTGAAAGAGAAGGCAGTGAGAACAGAAGAATGGTGAAGTTAAGAATATTTTGGACAGATTATACTGGAAATGCCTATTAATTATCTGAGTAGATATATTAAAATATATTCAAGACAGATAACGAGTGGAAATACAGAAATCAATTGGAAAAAAAGAAACAATAATATGTTTATAAACAGGATAATATAATTATTAGCATTATGGCTTAATGAATAGATATAAGAACAGGCCTGCTATTACCTACTTTCAAACATTTTTCTATTTATGCTATTTGGTTCACCTTTTGTACTAAAATTTAGTGCTGTTGATGTTACATTATTTTTTTCTATAAAGATCTGTTATTTTAGTAAATATAGATAGATTAGACAGATAGATAGATAGATAGATAGATACAGATACAGATGGTTTGCTTGTAGAACTACCAGGAAATTAATCCCTGAATAATAAATAAAAATAATTCCTAAGTAGTAGGGATTATTAGATGGTAATGGGTTATAGGTAAAAATGTTTTCGTTTGATTCTTCCTAATTCATTTCATTAGTATATTTGATTATGTTCTCTTCTTTCTTAGCTCTCCAATCATTTTTCATTGTTTCAGCAATTAGCATTCTATGGAAATTTGATGTGAGAATTTTGCCCTCAGTTTTTTAAAACAAACACAATGAATGAAAATACAGAGGACTCTAATGAAAAGAATGAATATTTATTTAGAGTAAGTGTTGCCAATATCTGTTAATAGCTCTCAAATGTATTTTGGTATGTATTGCTTCATTATTAAAAATAGCTATGTCAGATACATCTGGAACTCAGGAACAGGGAAGAGATATTCCTGAGTATTCTTTCCGAACAATGCTAAGCTTACCTTCTTCATAAGAACTGTTTTGCAGCTCTGTAGAGGCAGAAGTTAATTTGAAAATTTTTGACTAGTAGAAACACAGGTTACAGTTTATGGCCCTATTGGACATAAACAAATTTTATATATAACCTAAAAAATCTATCCTAATATTTCCTATGAACACCTCATTTTTCAAGTGCTCTTTTGGCCATTTTTAACATCTTACTAGTTACATCACTAATCAAGTAGAATAAAAATTTTATACTTTTTCCTCTAAAAATCATATGAGAGTTATTGTTATGTCTTTTTTGATTTTATGTTAACCAAATATACCACAGGAAGATATTACGCCTGCCAAAATATTTTAACATGTAGTACCAAACATCATTATGTAATTGCAAAGCATAGAAGAAAATAGCCACCTCCACATTTTGAGTAGTTACTTTAAAGTACTCTTTAGTATATAAAATATTTAATATGTCAATATAACATTAAGTGATAGAAAAGCTAGACCATTTTAAGATGATACTTTCAACATTGTATAAAAAATACAAACATGTATTAAATTTATATGCTTCATTTTAAAGGTAAAACTGTACATATTTAAAATTGTACAAATATTTTATTTTCAAAATTACTTAAAAACATGAATGAAAGCATACATAATAAAACATGTATGTGGTAAACTTTTGTAGTTAAAGTGTATAGAAATCATTTTGTGAAGAACATAACCTGAGGTCTGAGGAAGCACTGAGGTGTTCTGACAAAATTACATTGTTAGGAAGTATAACATATCTATATATTCATTCATAGAAAACATATTTAATGAGGGTCAAGTACAGCAAAGGCCTTTCTTAAACCCTGTCAAAAGTAATGGAATAGAAGGGCATAAATTCTTTCCACAATAAGTTTTTACTTATAGTATTCATTATTATTATAGTTGGTCTTTACTGAGTAACTGCAATATGCTACGTACTCTGCAAGGTACTTAACATGATTTATCATATTTAATTTTATGGATGAGAAAATGAAGACTCAGAGAGGTTAAGTAACTCAAACAAGCTATTACAATTTGTAAGTGGCAGATCCATCTTATTCCATAACCTTGCTCCTTCCACTATGCTATCATGCCCTCTCTCCATCTAAAGAAGAGAGGTCTATGTGTATGTGTGTGTGTGTATGAAACTATATTCTATGGCAGAATATTCTAAATTTGAAAGTTGCACAAAGGTCTCTGGGAATTCATAGAAGAATGTATATGTTTAGGTAGAAGAATTAGCAGATATTACTTAACAATTGGGATTTGACCTAAACCTTGATGACATATAGTAGTTTAATTTTTTGAGCTAAGAACAAGAGAATTTAGGAAGAAGAAAAATATTGTTAGTCAAAAGATCTGTTTTAGAAATGCTATGTAGCCCAGTTTAACTTTGAGTGTTGGTGTCTGTTGAAGAGGTATAGAAAATATATTGGTGACTAATCATGTCGAGTTGTTAATGTATATTAAGAAACCAGAGGCAGAAGGGCGGGGTAGGGGGTGGTGATTATTGGAGTATTACAGGAGAGGATGCACTTGAGTGGCATATAAATATAAAACAAGAGGCCTATATTTAAACCGAATCCAAAAGTAGAAAGAATTGTCAGCTGGAGGGACAAAGAATACATCTAAAGCTTTGAGTCTGGAGGACTGGTAAATGGTAATACAATTAGAAAACATGAGACTACTAGGAATTACTACCCTGTTTCCCTATGGATCTTTGCTCTACTTTACCACTTGTCACATCACATTATTTGTTTCTCAACTATCATTTGTGCAAGGACAAAGGCTCTGTCCTACTCATCCTTGTATCCCAGATGGCAAGCTCAGTGTCCCTATCGAGGTAGATCACTGCTTATGGAATGAATGAACAAGGATGATGAAGCCAACCTGAGGCCAAGGAATTAAACTGCTCATCTGACATTTACACGGATATCTCACTGGAATTCAAAATCTAATATTAATGGTTGGAAGAAAATACAACCGTAGGTGTATAGTTGGAAGTCAATTGCATAGGAATTATAGTAGAAATGCTGAAAGTGCTAGATGACCAGTAAGGAGAAGAAAGCAGAAAGAGAAAAGAGATAAAGATAGAATGTAAAACTCTTTGAGCATTTCTATCATTTATGGTTGAGGTAAAGGTTGGGGATGGAGGGAGAGACACTGCCTCAATTTCGGCTGCTATATGTAAAAAATATTATATAGACTAGGGGATTTAAACAAACATTTTTATTTATTGCAGTCTAGTACCAGCAGAGTTGATGTCTGGTGAAGGTCTGCTTCCTGATTTGCAGATGGCTGTGTTGTATCTTCACAAGGTGGAGAGCAGAGAGAGGGAACTGTCGTGTCTCTTATAAGTGCACTAATCTCATTCATGAAAGCTCTACCCTCATAACCTACTTATTTCCCAAAAGCTCCTGTCCTAATGCTATCACTTTCAGAAGTAGAATTTCAACATATGAATTTTGGAGGGACATAAATCTTCACTCCGCAATGAACACCACAGAAGATTTTAAAGAAACTATTAAGCAGGTGGGGAGAGAATAAGAAGAAAGTAGTCTCCCAGAAACCACAGTAGGAGAGTTTCAAATACTATAGCTATTATGATTACAGACTTTAAAAAAATATTTGGGTTTGAACACTAGAAGTTCATTACTGACTACTGAGTCTTCAAAAAATCAAAATGCAAAGAGTTAATGAGTAAGTTGAGCTGATAAAGAAGCATATTTTATCTTACTTTCAGTGGTAAAAATCAGACACATTAGAATGGTGGTACCATGTGTATGGTTGGTATGAAAATGAGAAATTACAGAGTTCAATGATAGGCTGATTTTCACTTTATTCATTTGGTGAGGGAAACTTTTACTTCATTGATTTTTCAGTGCTAAACAAGTCAAGTTTGCCTGTTCATTAGAGCTTGCTTCATTTCTTTTCAATTCACTTTTTCATCAATTTGGCACTTCTGTATATTAGGGCTCTGCTTCATAGTAAGTGCAATTCCCACCTATTGATGGATGTGACATACCCACTCTGAGATATGAAAGAGTATAAAATGCAATATCATGGGAACACAGATGCAAATTTACTTGCATAGACTGAATGGTTGTTTAGTTTCACTGTATTTATCAAAGCCCTTGTAGAATCATTCCTATATCAAGATATGAAATAACAATAAATATTAAGGACATAAAGATCTATACTTCAAATATTTATTTGTACACAATAAAAGAATAAGTACAGGTCCCTTAGCTGACTCTTAACAAATTTTATTGGGCATGTATATTATATCATAACCATAAAGGAGCTCAAGAAAAATTAAATGAGCTAATTCTGCACTATTTACGAAGGGAAATTTCCCAATGAATTCATTGGGAATTTTGACTGAGAAAAAACTGAAATAATCAGGTGTTTTTTCTTCCAGAATGTCCCCATGGTAGTATAAAAAGTAGTTTTTTAATACTTAAGTACTAATGTATTTCTGTATGAAAAGTCACCTCTTTTCAAAGAGTGTAGATGGTGCCTTAATCATAGCACAACTGCTATGTAGCTTACAATGTGAATTATGGCTTCAACCTACTGCTATTAACTCTACTTGAGGGATCGGTGTTATGATAAACTAGCTTTTTTATTATTATTATTATCCTAAGAATTGCAGTCAGTACATAATTTTGGCAGAAATATGCCATCAGAGACAAACTGGTATATCAAATATACTCCTGGGTACGAATAAATTTCTTACCCTAATCTAAGAGAAACATTGTGTGTCCTAACTTAAAGATGCAATCTGGGACATGTTAAGAAAGCTTTATGCCAACACCCAGGCCTTTCCTCAATTCACTGGCACTCAAGGATTTGGGACATACTGAACACTGGCATTAGGACATAGTGGAAGAATGTTAACAACCAATAAAAGAAAATGAGTCAAGATTATCTTTTTGCTAAATTTGAAGAGATTGTTTATTTTCTCAGATCTTTTAGAGTTATAATTGTTAGAAACTTTTTGAACAAACTCACTTTCATGCTATTCAAGGATTAAATTCTCTTCCTTTTTAATCAGTAACAGATATGTGCTCAAAATAAACCATGGTGTGTTATTATCAGTAACTAACCTGAATGTATTTTTTTAATTTACCATCTATACCTATGTAGAAACCACTAAAGATAAAAATGCAGATGGAAAATCCCCAGTCTTTCACTACCCTTAAAATAAGGATTTAAAATATACATCTTTTTGACCTAGAAGCAGGAAATCAAACCTTATATTTAAAGTACAGTATATTGTCATATTTCATTGTTTATTATACTGCAAAGTAAAACATGGAATTTACTCAACATATTAGTGCACCTACACACAAAATCTGAACTTGAGAGTGGCAAAGTTCAGAAACTAGTCATGCTGGGCAAATGATTTGATGTTATTAATTGATTATTCAAAAAATAATAGAAGTTGTGATCCTCTCAATAGTCTTTTCTAATTTCATGGGTATTATTTTTCTTTTATAGTCCTGCTTTGATCAATCTGAAAAGCCATTACTGAAACATGCTATTTACCAGAAAAGAAGATCAATAACACCCTTTGAATGAAATTCAAATCATATTTTGTGTTGTATGATTTAAGTCTTTAGGGTGTGGAAATGACTTTTTCCAAAACAAATTTTGAGACAGAAAATCTTCTCTCTTTTGAAACTGAGGGAAGATACATGAATAATTGTCCATGTATTATATGCAAAGGAGTTACATATATGACTGATATGCTATGCAGGTATATTGTAACAATATATTCATCCAAGCAATCTCCCAATCTTGTATAAGCATAGATACTCTTCCTTGTGGTTGGCAGTCACTTATGTGAGGGTGCATTTTCATTTTCTCCCAACCTATTTTACTCATCAATCATTTATTAAAAACTACAATGAATTAGTTAGTAGCTTTAGTGTTGGAGATTCTAGCAAGAATGAATCCTGGTCCTGCCTTCTAGGGCTCATGGCCTAGGTATCACACACTTATAAACAAGTAATTAGAGCACTGTGCTACATTAATAGGAAGAGAGATGTAAGCCTGAATCTCCAGGGCCTGGAAATGCCAGAGACTTTTCAGGGGTGGTGGTGGTATGTGGTTCCTGAAAACTGGGTGGGAATTTTCTAGGTGGGAATGGGTATAAGGGCAGAGAAATGGAACAATAGGCAATGGGAACAACTCATAAAAATGCACAAAAAGTTGGAAAACTTAGTCTCATTAAGAAAACTGTTAAACAGCTGTTGGGGTGGGAGTTTGTATGAGATGTGGCATAATTGAGATGGAAGCAGAATCATGAAGTTTCTTCCATGTCATGCTTTGTTTTTTGTTTGCTTGTT
>NW_011888873.1:5594794-5596178 GCF_000151845.1 Pteropus vampyrus | reverse complement strand
GTTTTGGATAGGGCAATCGAAGAAGTCCTCTCTGAGAAATTATCTGAATAATGTGAAAAGACTGGCTAAGGAAAACTCTGGAAGAAAGACCATCAGAAGAATGGAGATGAGCATTTTTGAAAGAGAAGGAAGTGAGAACAGAAGAATGGTGAAGTTAAGAATATTTTGGACAGATTATACTGGAAATGCCTATTAATTATCTGAGTAGATATATTAAAATATATACAAGACAGATAACGAGTGGAAATACAGAAATCAATTGGAAAAAAAGAAACAATAATATGTTTATAAACAGGATAATATAATTATTAGCATTATGGCTTAATGAATAGATATAAGAACAGGCCTGCTATTACCTACTTTCAAACATTTTTCTATTTATGCTATTTGGTTCACCTTTTGTACTAAAATTTAGTGCTGTTGATGTTACATTATTTTTTTCTATAAAGATCTGTTATTTTAGTAAATATAGATAGATTAGACAGATAGATAGATAGATAGATAGATAGATAGATAGATAGATAGATAGATAGATAGATACAGATACAGATGGTTTGCTTGTAGAACTACCAGGAAATTAATCCCTGAATAATAAATAAAAATAATTCCTAAGTAGTAGGGATTATTAGATGGTAATGGGTTATAGGTAAAAATGTTTTCGTTTGATTCTTCCTAATTCATTTCATTAGTATATTTGATTATGTTCTCTTCTTTCTTAGCTCTCCAATCATTTTTCATTGTTTCAGCAATTAGCATTCTATGGAAATTTGATGTGAGAATTTTGCCCTCAGTTTTTTAAAACAAACACAATGAATGAAAATACAGAGGACTCTAATGAAAAGAATGAATATTTATTTAGAGTAAGTGTTGCCAATATCTGTTAATAGCTCTCAAATGTATTTTGGTATGTATTGCTTCATTATTAAAAATAGCTATGTCAGATACATCTGGAACTCAGGAACAGGGAAGAGATATTCCTGAGTATTCTTTCCGAACAATGCTAAGCTTACCTTCTTCATAAGAACTGTTTTGCAGCTCTGTAGAGGCAGAAGTTAATTTGAAAATTTTTGACTAGTAGAAACACAGGTTACAGTTTATGGCCCTATTGGACATAAACAAATTTTATATATAACCTAAAAAATCTATCTTAATATTTCCTATGAACACCTCATTTTTCAAGTGCTCTTTTGGCCATTTTTAACATCTTACTAGTTACATCACTAATCAAGTAGAATAAAAATTTTATACTTTTTCCTCTAAAAATCATATGAGAGTTATTGTTATGTCTTTTTTGATTTTATGTTAACCAAATATACCACAGGAAGATATTACGCCTGCCAAAATATTTTAACATGTAGTACCAAACATCATTATGTAATTGCAA
>NW_011888873.1:5587148-5590854 GCF_000151845.1 Pteropus vampyrus | reverse complement strand
TGGGGTGGGAGTTTGTATGAGATGTGGCATAATTGAGATGGAAGCAGAATCATGAAGTTTCTTCCATGTCATGCTTTGTTTTTTGTTTGCTTGTTTTAAGAACTCTGTTCTTAACACTGGAGACTCTCTGAGAGATTTTTAAGCAAGGGAATGTGGCATGATCAGAGTTGAGTTTTAGAAAGAGCGTCAAGGAAGCATGATTCCAGCAATGAATGGATCAGTAATGCTAACAATTGGCCAGGAATTGGGAAAGAGAATTCGATCAAGTTCTGACATGAAACTTTTTTTTTTGGTACTTTGGAACTAGATGACTAAGTTGCCGAACAGGGAATTCTGGAGAGAATATTGTGAGAAAGGTTGGAGTTTTCCATACTATTTATATTTTATTTATTATTCTGCAATTTAATGCATTAATCACACTTAATGCATTAATCACATTCATGATTACTTTCTGATAATCCCCTATTTTAGTTTATTTATATTTAGTTTATATTTATATATATTTATGTTTGTATTTAGTTCGTTTTCTTTCACCAAAAAATAACAAACAGCAACAACAAAACTCTACTTGTTGATTAACATTGGTCCTTGAGTTCAAAATAATTCATGTAAGTCAAGGTCTTTATTTTATTTCTAGAATTTAATAGAAATTAAGAAAGGAAAGCAAAATAAATATTATTTTTTTATTTTTATCATAATATGCATTTTATTGAAATAGTTCATATATATAATAATTTTTCTTTTAAATTTTAAACACTTTTCTTCATGAATATTTATAGAGATTTGTTCAAGCAAATAATTTTAGAAAAAGAAATCACTAGTCAAAAATACTACTTTTCATGATTACTGAAATTTCTATCATAGTACTGTCTGGTTTTATATTTTCTTTTTTAAAAACGGTATATTCACTGAAAATAAAGTTCCAGCTTCCCCTGACAGATAAAACCAATGTGCATTTTTTTGCCAATTCATTTCTCCTTTTTGCATTGCCCTCTGATATTGCCCTCTTTTTGCATAGTTCTTGGATTTATTAGAATATTTTGTTTATATGTGCCTTGAGGGGAAGACAATTGAATGAATGACAAAGATACATACAGTTCATTGCCAGCAGCTAAAACGTACATCAAGCCTGAGTGAAGTCTAAGAATTCTGCATCCTAAGCTCTGAAAATCTTTTGGCCAAACATAAGCAGTTTTGGGTAGAAGCAGGTGGAAGTCCTTCTGGAGTGGGTAAATACACAAAACTTTTCACTTACAGACCACTATATTTGTTGAGAAGAAAAAAACTACATTGCAAGGAATATATTGTCTGTGAGCAATGCAAATGAATATTTTAATAAATAATAAACAGTCTTAATGAGATGATTGATTTATACATTAACTATGAGTATCCATAGCAATTAATCTCAGGCAAAAAAGACATAGAAAAATAGGATAGGCATGCTTCCACAGTTTGTTTTGTAGGCAAAGTACCTTGCATATTGAAAGGCATTCAAGTTTTGTACAAAATTTCAATCAATATTTTAAATTTTTATAGGATCTATATTATATATAGAAAGACAAAATGCAATTTGGGTAGAATATTTGTAGCACACAGTTTGGTAGAAAATGTCCCAGTATCCTTGTAAACAAGTTTGTTATAATTTCTTAAAAATGTATTTAGAATTAGAAAACATTGTTGAATCCAGTAAAACTAAACCATGAGATCTCAATTTCCTGATTTAAATACAGTAAAATGTTTTCCATCACAGCCTTAAATATTTCATTTTATTTAACAGTGACTTTTTAAAAATGTATTTTGGAGTAATTTCAGGAATTATAAATTATAGACCATATAATAGAGATCAGGACTTTAGGGTAATAAAGACCTGGATTTAAATCCTGATTCAACCACTTAAATCCTGATTCAGTCACTCCTTTACTGGGCCATCTTTGTTAATTAACTTAATTCCTCTAAACTTCATGTTCTTCATCTGTGAAAAGGGACAATAATATTTAATCCACAGAATTGTTAGAAAGGTTGAATGAGGAAATGTCTATATGATTAACTGCAATAGTAAAACTCAATAAATGACTGCTGTTATCATCATCATCAAAGATTTACTGAAAAGACCAGCCTCTAAAATTTCTTAATCTTTTCTGGGAAATAGTTTAAATTAGTTACCTAATGTTGAATCAAAGTAAAAAGAACTATCAAACTTAAACGGTATAGGAATAACATCAAGATATGTCCTGTAAATTACCGTGGTACTTAGCTGAGCAAGTGCTATAACAGTACAGTCAGTTAAAAAAAAAAAATCATCTTCTGATTTTTGAAAAATTCCAGTGACTATTATAATAGTCAATCCAACCATGCCTATATATAAAAAATCATTTTCAGGGCAATGTATTTTAATTGCTGTTGGAACAGTCTCTTGAAAACATAACTATGCATGAATCGAGTTGTCTTATTTGTCTTTAAATATTTTTTCCCTACATGTGTAGCAAAATATATGTGGAGAGAACATCCAAAACAGACAAAAAAATAACTGTGCTAGTATTTAGACCATTAACACTGAAAGGAAATTCTTTCCCTTCCCCTCTGAACGTTCCCTGTGTTCAAAAACAAACAAACAAACAAATAAATAACAAAATGCAACAGTTTCCTAGAAAAGCTGCTTTCAATGGGTATAGACAAATAATTTGAGAAACAACCAATTTTCACATTTAGACATTAAAGCTATTTGCAATTGCATACCATACAATTTTTTCTCTTCTTCAAATTGAACTTTCAGTTCTGCATAATTTTAAAGAAAAGCAGAGAAAACAAAGTAGATGTGTGTATATGTGTATGTAACTTCTTGGATTAAATTCCCAATTAAGGAAGTAAACAAAAAAAGTAAGAAAAATCTCTTTTTCCCCCCATAGCCAAGTTGAATAGAAATACATCTTAAATTTGAGGGAAGGGGTTGTGATTGATAGCTGAAGCAATCTTTCTTAAGCTGAGAAATGATAGTCGTGACTCCAGATTCATCCTAGTCCTCACTTCTCTCCTCCACATACCATCATAACAATTAACAGCAGGGCAATTAAAATCAATGCAGAATTACCTGAAGGATCCTGCTAAAAATCCCTGAGCTCCATCTTGCTGCAGGTAGGGGGAAACGGCCTTACTTTGGAAGAAACTGCCTCCGGTCCAGTGAACAGAGAAGAGCTTAGTGGGGAAGAAAAAAGCTCTGGAGCCAGACTGCCTACATTTGCATTTTTGTTCTGCCATTAGCTAGGTGGATGAGCATGGTCCTCTCAGGAAAATTTTCTGCCCCAATTTTCTCATTTGTAAAATTAGGTAAGAGTAGTACTTTTTATCATGGAATTGCTATAGGATTAAATGAAGTAATCACATGTATATGCTTTGAATACTTACTACCTGGCACATAGTGAGTACTCAATAAATGTTAGTTCTGATGGTTGGGTATACAAGGAGATCTGCTCTTATGGGAGCCAACTAAAGTCTTAAGCTAGATACTTATTTAGATAATTCTTGACCTGGGAAGGTCAGAAATTCCAGACAGTGCTCTAGACCTGAATGTCATATGCATGCATTGACTCATCCATGACTGGGCGTAGAGAAAAATGGATAGCTAACTAGTGTGTTAAAAGTACTGGGATTATAATAATCTGCTACCTCAAATAGGTACAAGATGAAGGAAATGATGCCTGTATATCCT
>NW_011888873.1:5581791-5585650 GCF_000151845.1 Pteropus vampyrus | reverse complement strand
GGCTGGAAGTGCTCAGTGCCAAGAGGGAAGTCCTCAACATGAGAGAGTCCCCCTCACAAAGAGAAGGAGAGCAGGGTAAATGGCGAGATTGTCCAGCCTTTCAGAGCACTGCATGAAGTTCACTGCATGAACTTCAGTTTCACAACATCCATAGATGACATAGTTGAGACATTTGGAGACACTAGGAATAAGAAACAAGGCAAGGCTACCAATGTCAGCTCTGCAGAAGAAGCCTTTGCCAATGAGGGCCTCAACTGCCTTTGCAGACACTGGATTCCCTGCAGCTTTCATCACTGAGGACCCCAGCATGGACGCCAGCAAACTACTCCATGGAGGGCCACAGTGGCATTTACCATAGAGGAAAGCAATAACCAGCACATCTGCCTCAGACCTCCCCACTTGAGATCTGAAGACCCCCTGCAAATTACAAAGAAATACAGTGAGACAGGAAGAGAAGATCTACAAAATACCCAGAAAACAATTAACAAATTGCAATAATAAATCCTTATCTATCAATAATTAAATGTAAATGGATTAAATTTAAATTCTATCAAAAGATATAGAATTGCCAGATAGATTAAAAAAGCAAACAACTTTATGCTGCCTACAAGACACCGACTTCAGCTTTAAAGACACACATTTGCCTAAAGTAAAGGGATTAAAAAACATATTCTTCGTAAATGGAAACTAAAAGAGAGCAGAGGCAGCTATACTTATATCAGACAAAATAGAATTTAAGTCAAAAACTTTAATAAGAGACATATTAGTGATTGTATAATGATAAAAAGATCAATTAATCAAGACAAAATGATAGTAGTACATATATGTGCACCCAGCATCAGAGTACCTAAATATATAAAACAAATCAAATTTTAATGCATCTAAATGGAGAAATACAATACAATAATAGTAGGGACTTCAATATCCCATTTTCAACAGTGGATAGATCGTCTAGACAGAAAATCAATAAGGAAACATGGGACCTGAACTATACTTTAGACAAAATGGGCCTAATACCCAGCAGCAGCAAAAATTCTTCTCAAGCACTTATGAAACATTCTGCTGGATCATGTTAGGCCACAAAACAAGACAACAAAAATTAATTCAAAAAGTATTAAAGACATGAACGTAAGGCCTGAAACCATATAGCTCAGAAGAAAACGAGAAGTAAGCTCTTTGACATTGGTCTTGGCAATTATTTTTGGATTTGACATCAAAAGCAAAGCCAACAAAAACAAAAATTAAAAAAAAAAAACAAAAAACAAGTGGGACTACATTAATCTAAAAAGATCATGCACAACAAAATAAACAATCAATAAAATAAAAAAATCAACCTAAAGATCCAGAGAAAATGTTTGTGAACTGTATATCTAATGGATTAATTTACAAAATGTATAAGGAACTCTTATACTTCTATAGCAAAAAATAAATAACTCAATTTACAAACAGGCAAAGGACCTGAATAAACTTTTTTCCAAAGAATACATATAGATAGCCAACAGGTTTATGAAAATGTGCTCGACATCACTAAACATTAGGAAAATACAAATTAAAGCCACAGTGGGATACTACCTCACATTTATTACAGTGCCTGTTATTAAAAGGACAAGAGATAACAAGTCTTAGCAAGGACATGGAGAAAAGGAAACCCTTGTACATTGTTGGTGGGAATCTAAATTGGTATAACCATTAGGAAAATATTATATACATACATACACATTCTAAATGTGTGATAATTTTCATTATTTAATTACTATTACACAAAATAATCATTTTAATGTGTTTTCTTCACTTATACTTCACTTTACTTACTTCACAAGTAAAATCACTAAGCAGGAGTTTACTCAATATTGTGGTTTAGAAAGTTATTGAATTTTAAATAGTTTTGTTCTTAGACTTGTATTGTTTAATTTATATGCACAATGAATCGTTGTATAACAATAAGAAAAAAAAGAACAATTTAAAAGAAAATATAAAAATGATAATTTAGCATGTGGTTAAATTCAATGTTTCTAAAATCAACACTCTTGGGAATTGTGTTAAAAATCACACTTTCTGATTGGTTAGGATGTACCACTGAGTTGTATTTACAGTTACCATCCCTGAGGGGTAGAAAACAAAACAAAATCACATTCTGCAAACACAAAAGAAGGGTAGAAATGGTTGTTAATAAACAATCATAAGGTCAACTAAAAAAATTTTTTTTTCTACCCTTATGAGATTGGTAGAAAAACTATTAAGCAATATGCCTTATTTATTATATAAGAAAAATTAAGTTTATATTATATACAAAGATTTTAAATGGCATTTAAGTATTTTTTTAAAATTAAATGCTTAATATAATTTTATAATATACTAATCTGATATACTTTTTTATTATTAGTTATTTATCTTCTACCTTACAAAATTGATAAGTACTTTTAAATTCTAACAGGATCACAAGAGTATATATTACTGTAAAGTGGATTCACAAGTCTTAAAAAAATGGAAACTGTTGAGTTTGGAAAGAGTCCATGGGATCTACATTCTAATTAGGGTTCAGTCACTTTAAAAATTATGGCAATTATTATATTCCTTAAATTTGAATCAATTCTCTGAACTGTAAAATGATTACACTATATAGTATCTCGGTAAATGACATATTGTACGTAGAAATACATAGAATAATAACAGACCCTTGGTGGAAGTTACTTGCCTACCTCCCCTGCCCTGTAGATTTAGCTTGGCCACTTCTGCTGGAAGCAATTCTCAGTGCAAGCAAGACTTCATGGATCACCACATCCATGTTGAGCAAGTCTAATTCTCGTTCCTCTGTTGATATGACTGCCTCAGTTAAGCAGTAACTGGAACAGCGTCTGTTCCCCCAAAACTTTCTGTAAATAAGTTTTTGCCCTATTATCTGCTTCTTTAGTAAAGGATCCCTATTATGTCCTCCTGTGAGGGATTTTTATAAAAAGATTCCCTACTGATGCCTCAGTACAGGGATTATTATCTCTACATTTTCATTTTAGTATCTACAGTTAAGCCCACTGTAAACCAACTCTCTGTTTTCTGGGATGACAAATAATCACCTATACTCTTAACATCTCAACTAGCCTACCCACTTCTTTTCTACAGATATTAGATTTATAATCAGATCGATTTGGAGCTAACAGTGTTTCTATCAAATCTGTACTATTTTCCTTTGGAAATTTGTTTTTAGTTCTAGTATCAACTTCATGTCTCTGTGTGTGTGTATATGCACACACAGACTTTATGAGACTTTATGTGGCTTTCTATATCTATGGCTTTATATATATATGTCTGGCTTTATATATATATGGCTTTATTTTTCCATGTTTAAATTTGAGTCTTTTTTTTATGTTTAAATTTGAGTCTTAGTCCCTCTCAGGTCAGATATTCTCTGACCAGGTTTATCCTTGATGAAGAAATAATAGTATGATGAATATATCCATTCATTAATTTATTCCTCATTTTTTTTTTCTGAACATACTATGTGCATCATACTGTATGTAGTAAGGACTTCAGGAGATAATGGACAGACATGACATACATTTGAACGTTAAGGTAAAATACATAGCTAAAATGTAAAAGCTGCCACAAATCGGTCAAAAAAAATAAAATAAACTAGTGTTTACAGTAGGAAGTATAACTTAGTAACTCTAAAAGTCAAGAAAGACATTTTGATACAAGAAGGCATAAAACTGGATTTTGAAAAGTGATTACATCTCAGGAAGCCATGAAGATACAATTAAAACGTACAGAAAAAGGAAGTAGTATTTTCAGAGATTTGGAAAATAAAATAATCATAGCTTCTCCATCCTTGTGGATGTCATTTTAGAAGCATGGATGGTAGAAG
>NW_011888873.1:5579192-5581241 GCF_000151845.1 Pteropus vampyrus | reverse complement strand
TGTGTGTGTGTGTGTGTGTGTGTGTGTGTGTGTGAAATCGTTCAAATTTATCTAAAATATTGCTAATATGCCCTAGTTTATTCCTTCCCCAAAATAGGTTTACCATTTTAGGTACTAGCGTAATGAACTCTGTATAATTATCTGCAAATGCCCTTTCTCAATCCCCACATTGAAAAAATATAGGACAAAATATATTATTTTCCTTAAATTTAAAACATAAGCTTTTACTATCGTCTATTGAGATTTAATGTCTTTGGGTTGAATTCACAGTTGCCCTCTATATTACAAAAGCATTTCCAAAGAGACTGTGGAAGCAACTGTTATTTTCCCATTGTCACACTGTCTCTTTAATAGTGATAGTTTAAAATTAATGCTTCTCCAGCTTGACTGGGGACATTAGTCAAACCAAGTGAAAATGACATTTCCCCAAGATGCTGAATCTGCCTTCATCTCTGTTTTCCTATATTTACACCCCAATTATTCTTGAAAATAAAATTAAATTTACAAGAAAACAAACTTCGTATTTTAACACTTTACTTTTCGGTAATGTGACTTTCAGACTCTCACCTTTATAATCACTTTTCTTTGGAAATCTATTTCTCCTTGATTATTTTCCTATTGACAATATTTTAATTTTTTAGATTAAAAAATAAAAGACCTTCTGAATTTGAAGTACATATATATAATTTGCTTTCAAAACCACAAGAAGACTCGTGTTCTAGAAGTGGTCATAGCAATCCAGCCTCTTTCCTTCTCAGGGCATTCTTCCAGGGATGTAAGGCAAATATCCCCCCAGGTGGCAAAACACTTTCATAAGGCCCCCTCTCCTGTCTCATGAAGCTGTATACAGGATGCATAGTTGTAAGCTCTAGTATTCTAAATAAGAACATTTTCTCGTTGGCAATATTCTCAAAAAAGCATGGTTCAAAGGACATCTCATGGGTCAAAAGAGCATAAATAATGGTTTTATAGTCTTTATAGTGTCTAAGAGAATAAGATCCTAGTTCCCTATTCTAAATGCTCAACACTTTCAGTACCTTAGAGTCATCGTCTTGAAATAAGTCTATTTTTTATAATCTGTGGATAACTAATATCTATTGTACATGGGAAAATGTAAATTTTAAAGCATCAGGGCTATAAAACCAAAAATTAGGCACGGTGTGTTTATAAGGAGCTTTCTAATGCCCAGTTAAATTATTACTTTGTGTTTTGTACATTGTCCTTCACTTTATGAATTCCACTATCATTCCTATTGTATTTTTTATCATTCTTGTTTTAAATATGCATGTTTGTATTTATGTTATTAATCCAAATTTATTTTACAGTCTTATGAACTCATTCTTTTTCTTTTGTGTTGGACATAAATAAAATCTGTTTTTATATCTATAACATTTTTCTCCTCCTAGATTGATAGCTTGTTTCCTAAAATCAAAGAAGAGGTCCTGTTTATTTCTCTTTATGTCATTCTTTCATTGTGGAGCACTCAGAATTTAACCATAGTCATCTCCAACCACCTCCGTCCAGAGATGTGCCAAGATCCAGGCTTCACCCAGCTAACTGCATCTTCATTGAAACTAATCATTCTCTCTGGGTTCTGATAGATATTTGTTTTAATCAGGTTAAGCTACTATAAGAAAATATGAAAGACTAGGCAGTTTAAACAACAGACATTTATTCTCACAGTTCTGGAGGCTGGGCGGTCCAAGACCAAGGTGTATGATAATTTGGTTTCTGGTGAATCCCTCTTTCTGGCTTGTAGACAGCTATCTTCTTGCTTTGTAGTCACATCGCAGAGTGAGAGACATCTCTTTTGTGTCCCTTCTTATAAGGGCACTAATCTTATCAGGAAGGCTCCAGGGTCATGGCCTAATTACCTCCTATAGATTACTTCACTACTTACCATCTCCAGACACTATCACTTTAGGGGTTAGAGCTTCAATGTATAAATATTAGAGGGACACAATTCAATTCATAGCAATATCAATTTCTCTAAAATTAGTGCATGCCATATAAGTAATTAGTAAATGATATAGAGCTGCTGGGAACATT
>NW_011888873.1:5569843-5578387 GCF_000151845.1 Pteropus vampyrus | reverse complement strand
GCTCTAGTGTAGCATGATAATACTTCCAAAGATATGTAAGGAAAATTCTTCTTACTTATATTAAAAAACACATGGAGAATATTATACTTAAATAAGGAGTCTTGATATTTCACTATTATAGAAAGCTATAAGAACCCAAATCACGGGACTTGTTTTATAATGTCTGAGGCATAAGGAATAAACCAAACAAAATAGTTCAGCTGTTTCAGGAACTAGACTATCTCAAACGACCTCAAGATTACAAATATTTTGACTTCAAAACTTTATCTTTCTTCGATAAGATGCTTCTGCTGCCTCTCCATCATTGCCGTATAGGATGGGCTGACAAGACCAAAAAATGTGTCTATGCTGTTCTAAACTTCTTGTTGGATTCCTGAAATCTATGCTGGCCTCTGAAGAAAATGTCTTCTGTTAGCATCTCATAGGTGTTTTTATATTCCATTAATTTCATACATTCATTGGTTAGACAGTGTACCATCACAGTTTGCCAGAAATAGACAAATAAATAAGTAAATACACCAATAAGCCAAGTGTATGACAGTGAGAGTAGTATGGATTTTAATGACAATATCAATAGGAGAAAACATAGAAGACAATAGGGTAAGACAACTTAAAGTGGGAAGATTAAGTAAATAAATTTTTCAAGATTATGCAAATAGTAAAGAATTGAGCAGAACACAAATCATTGTTTCTCTGACACCAAACAGAAGAAAGTAAGGTAAGGAGGGAATGGAAATAGGGAAGACGAGACATATGGGGATCACAATGCCTGAATGGATCAGATTTTCCTTGGAATCTCCCCTCGTTTTCCTTATTTCCCCCTATGTTTACTATCCACAGTGGGCTATCTATAACACCTCATCTCACAAGTAATATTAAGGGAGTTTTTCATATTTATAACTCTACAGACCCACAAATCACTTTTTATAATCCCTTAAAAACTCAGAATATGGAAAACCTTTGTGACAATAAACGGAGCAGGGAAAATATTTTGGTTCAAATGACAGGAAGATCTTTATACCTGTTGATGCACCCTGCAAAACATTGTGAAAATGCCTAGGTTGTCACACACACACAAACACACACACACACACACACAATTATGAATATGAATATACAGGTAGTATATTCATATGTATTCCAGTAATATAGATTGATTTGGATTTATTTAATTGCTGGATATTCTAATGTATCTGTGAGAGGGCTTTACTTACATTGAAATAAAATATATTCTAAGTTATTAGATTGAGTCAGAAAGATGTTTAGAATAAACTAATACAGTGTATAATTTATCTTCACATGCTCATTGCCTAGTGCAGTGCCTGGCAAATATTAAGACTTTCAATGAGTATTTGCCGAACTGAGTTACTTTAAGGTGCTAAACTGACATTTCTTACTTTAGTTAACAAAATCGGAATCAAGTGCTCTTTACTGTTTAAAATGTATGTCCTAATAGTCCATTTCTATTGAATGATTTCTATTTTTAACTGTGAAACTAATTGATGCTGTGAAGTTACAAAAGGATTCTATATTCCTTAGTTATAGGATTATTTGTTTATATATGTTTCATTCTCTTTTTCTTTAAGAAACAATGTGAGGGAGAATTTCAACAAACAGATCAGGTACCTTTCAGTAGTAACCTAAGGATATATATGATCTAGTATGAATGTTGAATTCATTTCAAATTAGAGTACTGTCAGTGCGTCATATTTCCAAGTGGCAGCAAATGATTTACATTGGTCATACTGGTAGTTTATAGAGTTAAAGTGATCATTTGACATTAAGCATCTTTTTCTGCTCCCGATTTGTAAGTACAGTTTCTGGAAACACTGTTATGCTGACCTAATGTGCCTTGCAGTTCTTTCCACATCTCTTTGATGCTTATCACTATTGCAGCCAAAGTTTCAGGACCCATAACCATTTGTGATTCTGTCTGGGAGATTTCCACCCCAATTGTGAGAGTAGTCGGCTGACTGCCATGGTTGATTGCTAGCACTTTATAGCTCTGCCATGCCATATTTGAATTTGTGCTTTATAGCCTTTCTGGTGCCTACTCTGTTTACAGTCATCCCTCAGCTCACCCCAGAATGCTTGCTTAGGTATTACACTGTCCTTTCTAGCTCAAATGCATCCACTGTAAAACTTTTATGTCACAGCACGTAATGCTTATGTGCTGGAAGAGTATATTTGTTATGAACAGGAGTTGATCATGTTGGCTTGTCATTTGATGTTGAATTTGATTTAGGTATAATTCTGGTTTTTAAAAAAAAAAAAACCTCCAGCGATCAAACAGGACTTTGGCAAGTCCTGCATTAATAGCTGTTGGCACAACAACAGACCTATGATATGTTCTCAAGTATGGAAATAAAAATAAATAAGATACTGTGCATATTATTCAACGTTGGGAGAAAATTATGAATAGGAGGGGCTCCCTGAGGGTGAAAGAATCAGGTTTTGTATGTGTGAGTGGCTAGAAAGTTTTAAGGGAATAAGTTTAGTATATTGTTTAGATATCAGCGAATACCTTTTATTTCAGCTTCCAAATTAAGATTTTTTTTTAGGACCTTTGCAGCCTTTACCAGCCTTTCTCCTTTGTTTTCTTTCTCTCATCACAGAATCATTGAGATGAAAAAAACATTTAAATTTACATTGTTAAATTTAGACAAAACTCTCATCATCCAGGATTTCAGTTTGATCTAGAAAGTGATGTCTCACTAACATTAAAGTATGGCCAACTCACCAGTGAAAGGCAATATCTCTTGTTCTAGTTTGGTGATGTTTTATTAAATGGTACCTAATTTTGTTTCTATAATTGAGGTTAAATAATTGAGGTTAATGATTTGACATATCATAATATTAAATTATTCCTAAGAAAAAATGTTTATAGGGTCATATGTATAAATAATGTATAATTACAGAAGATATATCAAATAAAAACAAATTATTATTATTATTTTATTATAAAATAAGCCCACATATTGATATTAAAAGTAACATTTATTTAAGTACAATGTTTTGTTGATTGATAGAGAATATCTTGTAATTTAAAACAGAACTAATTTCCAAAATTTCCAAAATTTAAAATCCAAAATTCATTTCCCATTGCTGGAGGATGAAGGGTCCACAGTCTTTTTAAAGCTGATAGCCACTTATTTGCTGTTGAATCATGACTAGTGAAATCTCTGCCTATATTAAAGAACTATAATTTGTTTATGTACTAGATTGAATTACTTTTATACTGTATAGTGTTCAGCATAGCTTTGCATGCAGAGTC
Source organism: Pteropus vampyrus (assembly GCF_000151845.1). Lineage (NCBI taxonomy): Eukaryota > Metazoa > Chordata > Mammalia > Chiroptera > Pteropodidae > Pteropus > Pteropus vampyrus. The sequence continues at coordinate 5,575,113 of NW_011888873.1, read as the reverse complement.
ATAACATTTGCCGTCTTAATTTATTCCAGCAAAATTAGTAATAAATCAGACACAATTGTATTTGAAACATTAAATGAAGCATTTATGTCATTAAAATGCATTGCATTTCTAATTAAGAATACATTACAAGTGGTTAACTTTGCAAATAAATAGTCAGTGTCTTTAGTTGTACTGCAGCATTCTTTATGTGCAATATATATATATATATATATATATTTTCCCATTGGTGAATAATAGTGGACAGCATGTAAATTTTTTAGATATAAAGAGGAAGAAAATTCTTTCAATATTTTCCCATTGGTGAATAATAGTGGACAGCATGTAAATTTTTTAGATATAAAGAGGAAGAAAATTCTTTCAAATTGTGCCTGTATAAATGTGTCCATAGTATATTTCAAGATTGTACATGCAAATAGGTTTAAAAAACTAATAAAAATATGGCTAAATTAAGTCACTAAATGAATTTACACTTCTAAGTTATATTTTTTTAAAAACCCATAAAATTAACTGCCTTATATCCCAGAATTGATGGACATTTTTTAAATGGTATCTCAGATACATGACTTGGACTTACCAGGATACAAAGAATTAGAGTCATTTTACAATCCTCAAAGTAATATTCCTGCCAAGAAAGAGTCTAGTCCAAAGGTATGTCAGGAGTTCTAGTTCAGTAACTGGAATAATATGAAAATAAATGTGGAAAGTTGTTTAAAATATTAATATATATGTCAATTAAGAATCAGAAAAGGCTGCTCTAGCAAAGGCCTCAAAATAAAAGCGGCTTTAAACAAGATGGAAATTCATTTCTTTCTATGATATGAGAAAGTGCTCTGCAGTGTTGAAGACCCAGACTCCTTGAATTTTGTTCTTTAGTTATTCTCAGTATGCAGTTTTAACCTAGTGTGTCTAAGATAGCTGCTCTAGTTACAACCATCCATCTGCATTCCAGATAGCATTAAAGAGAGAAAAGGAATAGAAGTCACACCCCTTCTCTTTGAAGCCCTGGCCTGGAAATTACGCAGTTCACTTCTGCTCATATACCACTGGTCATGACTCAGTCATATATCCTTGTCTGGTTGCAAGGAAGACTGGGAAATGTAGTCTTTAGCTGATCAGTCAAGTGCCTAGCTAAAATTCTGGGATTCTATTTTTAAAGAAAGAAGGGGAAGAATGGACATTGAGGGAACAATAGAACTTTCTGCCAAATAAGCCAGATATAAGTATTAATAATTATCATAATTTATTGTATTTTTGTGTAGCCTTGAGAAACAGTGTTGGGTTTCCTTTCTATTTCTGTGCTTAGACATCTGTCTAAAATGTTTTTAATTAGTTCCACCTTACCTGGCTAATTTCTGCTCAGTCTTTGGTATTTATCTAAGGCAATATTTCCCTAGGAAACTTTCATTGGCTCAGGTAATCATCCACTGTAATGGCTTAGCATTTACTGTACTTCCTTATTAGCTTGTACATGTGCATTTGTTTGTAGTTATAATGCATTTTAATTATTTCTTTCCATATCTCTGTTCTTCTATATTCTTCTATATTCTAAGAACCTTCAGGCAAGAACTGTTTTATTTTTTATATTTTTTATATTTCTAGACCAATGTTTTATATATGATATGTACTCAAGCACTTTTTAAATGAATAAACTAATGGATAAATAAATGAGGTTGTTCTTGAATATTCTTACTAGAATATTCAAGAACAACCTCAGGTAAGTGTAGGGACCCCACTACACTTACCTGACAAAGACTGCACCTGACAAAGCCTTTCAGCTTCAGAGCCAAAGGCTGTTATTATCTCTTTAGTGAACATGCTTTGTTCTTGATATGTAGTACAGAGTGTGCCATAATCTTCAGATATGTTCAACAAATAAAATCAAAGGAAAAAAAATAACATATTTTCAATGACTGGTCACAGATGTGTGTACCTGTGCAAGTTTTGCATTGCACGCCTTTAGGAGGCAACATTTACAGAGACTATAAAGTTGTACAGTGACAGCTTTCACAAATACAGTGGCCCTGATCAAATAAATAATTTTAACTTTCTTACACAAAAATAAATTTTTAAAGAAGCGTATTAAAAATAACAGAATTTTTGATAAAAAAGTAATATATTCTTAACAACTGAATGTATTTTGATTAGATTTTTAAAATACTGTAAGGTATTAAATATAAATCTGAGAAATAATGTGTCTATGAGAATTTGTCTTTTATAACTTTGCCTTGAAAAACTGTTTAATGTGTTGTTTGTTTTTCCCATGGTAAGTGGTGCAAGAAAGATAGAGATATATGAAAAGAAAAGAATATTCAACGCAACAATTCTCAAATACAAAAAGACTAGGTCTAGGTAAAATTTTGTAAAAACACAAGTTGAAGTACAGTAGAAAACGATCTAATCACACACACACACACACACACGCACACACACAATTTATCCCTAGAAGGTATTTTAATCACTTCATCTCATTTTACTATTAATCCAATCTTGTTTTTATTTTCTAGTTGTTGTTTGTGAAATTTTTATTAGCATTTGAATTAAAAACATATAGATGGATAAGAGAATATCATAATCTGTTTATAGTTGGTTAGATTTCCATCCTTATTTGATATTGAAAATTCATTTTTAAATAAATTTTTAAACGTTTTTGAAGAAAAGTATTTGTATGTTAATATTGATTTTTAAACAGACAAATCTGGCAAATTAACTTTGGTTTTATATTAATACAATCACCAAGTACAGTGTTTGACATACAGGTCCTTAATAAATGGTAACTTTTTTTTTTTCAGTGTTATATTTCTCAGATTACGTTTGTTAAAATTCAAATGTTAGAAAAACAAAATAATGTTATAAGACTAAATATTATTTACTAGTTTTATGCAAAATGACATGCCAAATTAATTACTGGTGAGCTATTTTCATGGAAAAATGCCAGGATTCAGATTGTTTGGGGCAGAATGGCCAGGTAATATATATTATAACAAAATAATGTTATAAGTGCTGTCCAGTAGAACTTTCTGTGACAGTAGAGATGTTCTATAAATCTGAACTGTCCTGTACAGTTACCACTGACACATGTGGCTATTGACCACTTAAATGTACTAGTATAACTGAAGAATTAAATTTATAATTTAATTCAATTAATTTACATTTAAAATCAAATAGCCATAGATGGCTGGTGGCTATCATTGAATAATGCAGTTCTAAATGATTCTATATAAGCTATTTTTATGTTATTCCTTTTAATTCAGCATAAAAATTAAACATTTTGTATGCATCCTTAAAAGCACTATTGGAATTAGCTTGAATTTATATTTGGAAATAGATTAAGTGGTTTAATTTTTTAATCCATGGCATTTTGTATAAAAAAATCATTCTAAATAATGTTCTGCTCAGTCTTAAAAGCTACTTTAATTTAAGAATTCCCTTTAAAATGTTCACCCAAAACTGATATAAAGTAATAATATTAGGTGCAGATGTTAATTTTAAATAATTAATGTATTATATTGATATACTATGATGTATACTAGAATTCATAATATATCAAGCTCATATTATTTTGAAATTCCAGGTTTTGAAGTGGAAAAAGAACGTACTTTAGGATAAGACTTCATGAAAACAACTGAGTTATTGGTTTACAAAATACTGTACTTGAATGAATCAACTGTTAATGGGGGGACATGTTAGCATAGTAACCCTGCTTTTAAATTAGATGTAAAGTGATCTTTCACTATAGAAATATTTTTTTAAAAATAAAGAGAAACATCAGGGAGATGAGGTCAAAATCTAAATTATTAAATGATTAGCAGAGAGCAGCTGGCAAAAAACGCAATTACTACATCTTAATGCTTTCTGTGATAGAGGTACAATCAGATGAGAAGCAAATGGGAAAATGTACATTTGGTACTTGTTTTATTAAAGGAAAAAAACTGTCTTCAATCAGTTACAGTTGACTGCAACAAAAATTAATTTCCAGGGATCAAAGGATATGAACAGCTAACCAGGCAATCAGAATATCCTACAGTATGTTAAAATATTTATTACCTGGCCATTCTGCCCAAAACAATCTGTAACCTGGCATTTTTCCATGAAAATAGCTCACCAGTAATTAATTTGGTGTGTCATTTTGCTAAAACTAGTAATTAATGTTTAGTCTATGTCCATTATATTGAACTTTTTACACCGTAGGATTTAGTCTCCCTCCCTTCAAAAACATAGTAAAACAAGCATTTCCTATTTTCTTTCTCACTCAGGTCATATATTAAAAAGAAAGAGAAAAAGGAAAACACATTGCAATCTTCATGAAGGAGACATCAAAGTTTATAGACTCGATTTATTTGAGATTTTTCAAGGTCATTGCATTTTTCTCCCTTCTACTGCTTGATACTATGAGTTCCCTAATATAGATAGATCTCTAGATCAGCCCCAGTGCTTTAATGAACTATTAAAGCTAGTTCATGATGTTTTCTTGTCTATTAAATGGGTGTCTTTCAAAGTTTCACAGGTTATCAATGGAGTGTCTGCAAAAAGCATCATTTTGCATGGCCCATTGTCCTGATCTTTTGAAATTAATCTCTTCTCTCAATAAGAACAATACTATAAGCAAAGAGAAAATGGCTGCACTAGGTGATCCTGCAGTCATAAATACCACACCTTGTCTCGCACTTCATAAGTTTCAGCAAAATCACTACAACACTGTCATATGCTTTATAGACTTTAGTTTCAAAACATGAATTGGTTTATTTAATTCAATATTTAATGTTAAGTTACTGTTTGCTTAATTCTTTATCCTCATCTCTTGGTGACATTTCCTTTCAAATGTATCTTTGGAGACTACTTTAGCAAAGAGTGATTTAAACAAAGTATTTCATTTTTTTAATCTATTTAATTTATTTGAGAGACATTGTTTAATAAAATCATATAAGTTTCAAGTGTACAATTCAATAATATGTCATATATATATATATTGATTGCATTGCATATTCACCACCTTCTGTCACCATATATTTGACCCCTTTATACCTATCTACCTCCCTGCTTTCCCTCTGATAACCACTAAACTGTTGTCTGTGTCTATGTTTTGTTTGTCTTGTTCTTTTTGTTGCTTTCAGTTTTATACCTGACATATGAGCGAAATCATATGGTTTTCAATTTTACCTGTCTGACTTATTTTGCTTATTATAATAATCTCAAGATTCATCCATGTTGTCACAAATGGAAATATTTCAACTTTTCTTATGGCTGAGTAATATTCCATTATATATATTTAT
>NW_011888873.1:5558328-5566928 GCF_000151845.1 Pteropus vampyrus | reverse complement strand
TCTGCAAAAAGCATCATTTTGCATGGCCCATTGTCCTGATCTTTTGAAATTAATCTCTTCTCTCAATAAGAACAATACTATAAGCAAAGAGAAAATGGCTGCACTAGGTGATCCTGCAGTCATAAATACCACACCTTGTCTCGCACTTCATAAGTTTCAGCAAAATCACTACAACACTGTCATATGCTTTATAGACTTTAGTTTCAAAACATGAATTGGTTTATTTAATTCAATATTTAATGTTAAGTTACTGTTTGCTTAATTCTTTATCCTCATCTCTTGGTGACATTTCCTTTCAAATGTATCTTTGGAGACTACTTTAGCAAAGAGTGATTTAAACAAAGTATTTCATTTTTTTAATCTATTTAATTTATTTGAGAGACATTGTTTAATAAAATCATATAAGTTTCAAGTGTACAATTCAATAATATGTCATATATATATATATTGATTGCATTGCATATTCACCACCTTCTGTCACCATATATTTGACCCCTTTATACCTACCTACCTCCCTGCCTTCCCTCTGATAACCACTAAACTGTTGTCTGTGTCTATGTTTTGTTTGTCTTGTTCTTTTTGTTGCTTTCAGTTTTATACCTGACATATGAGCGAAATCATATGGTTTTCAATTTTACCTGTCTGACTTATTTTGCTTATTATAATAATCTCAAGATTCATCCATGTTGTCACAAATGGAAATATTTCAACTTTTCTTATGGCTGAGTAATATTCCATTATATATATTTATTGCATTGTCTTTATCCAGTCATCTATCGGAGGATACTCGGTTATTTCCATGTCTTGGCCACCATGAATAATGTTGCAGTGAACATCGGACTACATATATCTTTACACATAAATGTTTTTTGGGTAGATACTCAGAAGAGGGATTGCTGGTTCATGTGGTAATTATATTCTTAATTTTTGAGGAAACGCCATACAGTTTTCCACAGTGGTTGTACCAATTTACATTCCCACCAGCAGTATATGAGGGTTCTTTTTCCCCCCGCAAGCTCTCCAACACTTGTTATTACTTGTCCTGTTGATGACAGCCATTCTAACAGGTGTGAGGTGGGATCTCATTGTTGTTTTGATTTGCATTTACATAATAGCTAGCGACGTTGAGCATCTTTTCAAATATTTGTTGGCCATTTGTAGGTCCTCTAGGGAGAAGTGTTTGTTTAGGTCCAATTGGATTGTTTGTTTTTCTATTGTTGAGTTGTGTGAATTATTTTATATTTAGGATATTAGCCCCTATAGGAGATGTCGTTTGGAAATATCTTCTCCCATTCAGATGGTTGCCTCTTTGTTTTGTTGATTGTTTCATTTGCTATGCAGAAGCTTTTTTAGTTTGATATAGTCCCATTCATTTATTTCTGCTTTTAATTCCCTTGCCTTCGAGGTCAAATTCATAAAATCCTCTCTAAATTCAATATTCATGAATTTGATACCTATGTTTTCTCCTATGCTATTTATTATTTCAGGTCTTATATTTATGTCTTTGATTCACTTTGAGTTAATTTTGGTGTGTGGTAACGATAGCAGTCTAGTTTTATTCTTTTGCGTGAGCCTTTCTAATTTTCCCAACACCATTTATTGAAGAGGCTTTTCTTTCTCCATCGTGTGATTTTGGCTCCTCTGTCAAAGATTATTTGTCCATATATTTGGGGGTTTATTTCTGGACTCTTAATTCTGTTCCATTGCTTGGTTTATGTGTCTGTTTTTCTGCTAATACCATGCTGTTTTAATTATTGTCACTTTCTAGTATAGTTTTTTTTAATGTTTAATTCACTTTTATGTCAACATAAACATGAATGGAGCATGGTCTTTTCTTCACGAGTTCGTACATTCTTCTAGGATATTGGTAAATAATATTGAAGAAGAAAATCCATCTTTGGAAAACATCTTGAAAACAGTTATTCCAAAATATTTATATTAGTTTGTTTCATAAAGCTCTCAATTAATACACATTTTAAAGTTCCTGTCCAGACACGGAAGGTGAGTCAGAGGCTTGCATGGAATCCATTCTGAGAAAGTCTGCATTACCTGGTACCAGATCAAGGGCTGCAAGGGCAACCACCATTGTGCCTTAGTCCGGCCCCCCTCTCTTTGTAGTATAATTTAAAGTCAGGCAGAGTGATACCTCAGCCTCATTCTTTTCTCTCAGAATTGCTTTGGCTATTCAGGGTCTTTTGTGCTTTCATATAAATCTAATGATTTTGTGTTCCACTTCTTTAACCCATTTCCCATTTAGAAAAAAAAAAAAGTACAGCTCACTGCCACCGTTAATTTAATTTTATGTAAACACACTCTTTGAGGTTGAAGAAAGTCTGACTGGTTTTCAATGTGAAAATAAAATAGAGAAACTGTTCTTAGAGTTATTTCTAAACAGAACTTGTCTCTAATCCTAACGTAACAGAAATGTATACATAAATCAGATTCATCAAATGAATCTTTGGCTAACAACTATTTGAGAATGATGTTAACATCACGTGTAGGAATGCTATGTTTTCTAGGATTTGACATTTTCAGAGATAGAGAATTACTATATATTGTAAATGGAAATGCCACTATTAAAAACGAAATAGAATGATGTCATTTGTTTCCCAAGACTATCAATATACTATGGTGATGTGAAAATAATAATAAAAATAAAATATTTTGTGGCAAACTTTGGAGTGTGGTTAGGATTGTAACCCATGATTTATCTTGGGGTAAATGCTGCAGCCACAAGTGCCAATGGCAAGTATTCTCAGGTTAAATGGGAAATGGGTTTAAAAATGTCTTTAGGATTTTGATAGGGATTGTATAAATCTGTGTATTGATTTGGGTAATAAGGTTATGTTAATGATGTTGATTCTTCCAATCTGTGAACATGGAATATCTTTCTATTACTTTGTGTCTTTTTCAACTTCTTTTAATAATGACTTATAGTTTTCAGTATATAGGTTCTTTACATACTTTGTTAGGTTTACTACTAGGTATTTTATTCTTTCTTTGCAATTGCAAAAGAAATTGTTTTTTCATTTCTATTTCTGAATAGGAATGCTATGGATTTTTATACATTGCTTTTGTATCCTGCAACTTTACTGTATTTGTTTATTGTTTCTAATAGATTTTTGATGGAATCTTCAGGGTTTTTTATATAGAGAATCATGCTATCTACAAGAAGTGACAATTCGACTTCTTCATTCCAAATTTGGATACCTTTTATTTCTTTCTATTGCCTGGTTGCTCTAGCTTGAACTTCCACTAATATATCGAATAGTAGTGGTGATAGGGGACAGCCTTGTCTTGTTCCTGATCTTAGGGGAAGGTTTTCATTTTTCACCATTAAATAAATTAGCTGAGAGTTTGTCATATATAGCCCTTATTATGTTGAGGTGCTTTCCTTCTACACCCATTTTATTATGTGTTTTAATCATAAATTGACATCATATCTTGTCAAATGCTTTTTTAGTATCTATTAATATAATCATATAATTTCGATCCTTTATTTTGTTTATGTGATGTATTACATTGATCGATTTAGGTATATTGAGCCATCCTAGAGACTCTGTAATGAATCTCATTTGACCATGATGTGTAATCTTTTTAATGTACTGTTGTATTCAATTTGCTAGTATTTTGTTTAGGATTTTAGCATCTATACGCATCAGAGATATTAGTCTATAGTTTTTTTTTTGCGTGTGTGCTATCCTTACCAGATTTTGATATCAGGATAATTTTGGTATCATAAAAATGAGTTAGGAAATATTGCCTCTTCAATTTTTTTTGGAAAAGTTTGAGAAGAACAGGTATTAAATTATCTTTGAATGTTTGGTAGAATTCACTACTTGATGAATTCACTAATTGATGAAGCCATCTGGTCCTGGACTTTTACTTTTGGGGAAGATTTTGATGATTATCTCAACTTCCTTACTTTCGGTCTTTTTAGATTTTCCAGTTCTTTGTGATTCAGTCTAGGAAGTTTGCATATTTCTAAGAACTTGTTCATTTCTTCTAGGTTATTGAACTTGATGGCATATAATTTTTCACAGTATTCTTGTAAGATGCTTTATATTTGGGTGGTATCTATCATAATTTCTTCTCTTTCATTTCTGATTGTATTTATTTGTGTTTTTTCTCTTTTTTTTCCTTAGTGAGTCTAGCCTGGGTTTTGTCAATATTATTAATCTTTTCAAAAAAAACAGTTCTTCATTGCATTAATTTTTTCTATTGTATTTTTGTTCTCAATTTCATTTAATTCTGCTCTAATTTTTATTATCCCATTCCTTCTGCTGACTTTGGCCTTCATTTATTCTTACTTTTTTACATTTTTAAGATTTAATGTTAGATTGTTTATTTGGGATTTTTCTTGTTTTTTGAGATAGCACTGTAATGATATGAACTTTCTCCTTATTATCTCTTTTGCTGTATCTCAAAAATTTTAATATGGTGTATTTTTATTCTCAGTTATTTCTATGTATCTCTTGGTCTCTTCTTTTGTTTCTTTTATGACCCAGTTTTTCTTTAGTAGCATCTTGTTTAATCTCTACATATTTGTGGTTTTTCCCCACTTTCATTTTGCAGTTGATCTCCAGTTTCAAATCGTTATGGTTGAAAAATATGCTTTGTACGATTTCAGTCTTCTTAAATTTGTAGAGCCCTGGTTTTGATCTATCCTTGAGAATGTTTCATGTGTACTAGAGAAGAATGTATAATCTGGTATTTTAGGATGAAAGGCTCTGTAATTGTCAATTATGCCCAGTTGTCTAATGTGTCATTTAATGTTGATAATTCCTTATTGGTTTTCTATTTGGATGATTTATTTATAGTTGACAATGGGATATTTAGGTTCTTTACTTTAATTGTGTTTTTGTCAGATTCTCTCTTTAGTTCTGTTAGTAGTTTTTTAATATATTTTGGTGATCCCTGATTGGGAACATAAATATTGATGTGTTTTATGTTCTTGGTGTATTGTCTCCTTTATCATTATGAAGTGTTCATCACAGTTTCTTGTTACCTTTTTTATCTTGAAGTCTGACTCATCATATATAAGTACGGCTATACCACTTTTCTCTGAATGCCATTTGCTTAGAGTATCATTTTCTGCCCTTTCACTTTGAGTAAGTATTTGTCCTTGCAGCTGAGATGTGTCTCTCGAAGGTAGCATATTGTTGGGTTTTGTTTTTTGATCCAGTCTGTGACTCTGTGCCTTTATTATTAGTAAGTTCTGTCCATTTACATTTAGGGCAATTACTGAAATATGAGGTTTTCCTATAGCCATTTTATCTTTTGTTTTCTGGTAGCTCAGTGTATCCATTCCTTGTGATTCTGTTACCTTAATTTGGTGATATTCCATGGTTTTTCCCCTGTTCCCTCTTGTGTCTGTTCTGGATTTTTTGTGTGTGGTTACCATTAAGTTTATGTAAAGGGAAGTTTCACATATACAGTATTTCTTTTTCTTCTGTTTTCATTATATTCCATTCCCCTTTGAAAATTCATATCTTTGCCACCTCCATTACCCATTTTTGTTGTATCAAATTATTATTTATGCTGCGAGTTCATTTTTAGGTTATAGTAATTGTTGTCTTCTCTTTTTTAAACCTTTTTGACCTTTAGCCATTATGTAATATTTAAGTATATAATACTCTGATCTTAATAAGGGTTGCAGTTTCCTGTTTCTGTCTATTTCTCAATCATCTTACTCATTGTTTTGTATTTTTTGTCCTTTTTATTTCAGGTAGAATGACCCCCCTTCAGTATTTCTGGTAATGCAGGCTTTGTGATGGAAAATTCTCTCAGTTTCTGTATGTCTGAAAACGTCTTTATTTCTGCTTTATATCTAAAAGAGGACTTTGTTTGATATATTATTCTTGGCTTCTAATTTCTCTCTTTCAATAGTTTAAATGTTTTGTTCCATTCCCTTCTAGCTTGTAAAGTCTCTGCTGAAAAGTCTGATGATAATATAATGGGTTTTCCTTATAGGTTACTGTCTCCTTTTTCCTGGATGCCTTGATAATTCTTTCTTTGTCATTAATTTTAGGCAATTTCAATGTATCTTGGAAGAGGCCTTTTTGGATTAATATAATTAAGTATTCTGTTTGCTCCTGGATTTAAGGATCCAGGTCTTTCCATAGGTTTAGGAAATTCTCATTAACTATTTGAATATACTGTCTGTTTCCTTTCCCTCTGTTATCTTTCTGGTACATCCATTATTGTTATGTTGCTTTTTCTGATGGTGTCAGATAGTTCTTGTAGAGACTATCGAATCTCTCTTTTCTTCCTTCTGCATTATTTCCTTATTCCTGTCTTCAGTATCATTAATTCTTTCCTACGTCTGGCCAGCTCTAGTTCCTAAGCTTACTATTTCATTGTTTATATCTTTTAATGAGTTCTTCAGCTCCAGAAGTTCTATTTGATTCTTTTTAGAGTTTCAGTCTCCTTGTAAAGTGTTCCTTTTGTTCATTTTGACTTTGTTTCTAAGTTCATTGAACTATCAATCAGAATTTTCTTGCATCTTGTTGAGTGTTTTTTAGAAGCTCAATCTTGAATTCCATGTCATTTAAATTGCATATTTCTACATCTTTAAGCTTATTTTCTGGAGATTTTTATTTTCTTTCTCAGCTGCCATGTCACCTTGGTTGTTCCTGATGTTTGAGGGATTATTTCTTCGCCTAGGCATTAATGGGAATGTACTCTGCATGTGTGTGTCTGTGTGTGTGTGTGTGTGTATAAATAAAGAGGTTTTTTTTTTTTGTTTTTGTTTTTTTGTTTTTTTGTTTTAATTATCGGTAGGTGGTGCCCAAGCCACCTTCACTGCTGGAGGCTCCTGGTTCTCTGCTGTGTGTTTGAAAATGTCCTTTCTTCCCTGGGGAGGTGTGTGTCTTTTCTGTGACCAGGTCTTCTCGGTCCCAGGGCTCCACCCTTGTGGGAGATTGTGAAAGGCGATGGGAATCTGAGCCTCTGAAGATTCTCTGAAGAGCCCCTGAAGTCCCGGTGCTGTCCCAACAATCAGATGCAATACTGCGCCGCTTCCTTGAGAAGCAGCCTCAATGGGTCAGAAGGGGTGAGTTGGAACAGGCCAGTGGTATATCTGTGGTTCTTTTCCTCTCAGTAATTCTGGGCCCAGCAGCAGTGTGTGTCTCAGTTCTTGCTGCTGCAGTTCCCTCTGCAGCCCTCTGCTAGCTCTGGGAAAGTTTGGGAGGTGCACTCTGGGAGGCTGGGCGAAGCGGGCCAGGCTGTAGACAGCTTTCTAGCCAGCAATGGTGGTTGCTAAAACACAGCTATCACTCCTTCACATTCGGTCTCTACCCTGCTCTCTGCTCTGATTACTGGGCTCTGATGCATGGAATATGCTGATCATTTGAGGCAGGATTGCTCGATGCTTCAAAAAGTGAAAACTGCCACCTAAGTCCTCCTCCCACGTCTTGCGGGTCGCTTCAGGCTGCATCTGCAGCAGGAGTCTCCAGCACGGGTACCGGCTCTCCTCCTTTTCCCCTCCTCCTGATGGCTGGATCCACCCACCTTCAGAATCTCCGATGCACAAATCTCTCAGACGTGCCTGTGTACTAACTAGGATGAGTATTATCTGTTGGATTGTAGGTGTTCGGTTTGCTCTAATTTCTAAGATCAAGAGAGATCTCTCCCATAGCCATACTTCTGATGTCACTCCAACAAAGTTTATTTCTGTAGTTTCTTTTCTGTCTGCACTTTCTTCTAAAGCTATTTTACGGAGAATTCTGTTAAAAAGTACCTTTATGTAGTCTTATGTAGTCTTTTCGTTTTTTTCTCTAAAGGCATGAAGTTAAGCACCAATTGAATGGTAATACCCACATAATTGCCCTGTCCCATATTCCTTCTAAGTTGATGTCCCAGGTCTCATCTGCCTTCTTTGAATACCTGGCCACTATTTGTACTATCCCTCTCCTTGCACTCTTCTTACATTCCTTTCTTCTAAGGTGGCACCAAGCAGAGAGAAGTTGGCTAGAGGTAACAGGATTGCTACAACTACACCTCTACTTTTAAAAGTGTTGCTGCTGTGTGAGGACTATATGTCTTTTAGTTCTTGTCTGGACTGGGCACTGAACTAAACAGTTTGTTTTCACTTCATTTAAGTCCAACAGCAACCTTGTACAATATGTTATTATCTCCATTTTTCAGTTGTGAAAGCTGGGGCTCAGTTAGGGGAAGTCATTTGCTGACGGCTATACAGCGATTAAGGAGGTAGAACTAAAAATCAAGTCTGTTTAATTCTATATAAGTGTATGTATTTATGAACATTTCTATAGTTTATAACTACATATAGTTTATAACACTATTGTATAGGTGAAATTAGTAAAGGGGTCAAAAGATACAACCATTCAATTATAAAATAAATATGTCACGGGAATATAATGTACTGACTAATAATACTGCATTGCAAATTTGAAAGTTGCTAAGAGAATAGATCTTAAGAGTTATTAAAAGAAAAAAATGTAACTATATATGATAACAGATGTTAATTACACTTAGTGTGGTGATCATTTCTTAGTGTATACAAATATCGAATAATATTATAGACCTAAAACTTATATAATGGTATATATCAATTATACCTCAATATAAATAAAAAA
>NW_011888873.1:5521471-5558118 GCF_000151845.1 Pteropus vampyrus | reverse complement strand
TTTTTTTTTTTCATTTTTCTCCCTGAAAACCAACAATAAAAACATCTGCCCACTTGCCCAGGAAATTCTTTCTAATTGTATCCCAGCCAAGTACTGGCCGTTCCTTCCAATGCCAGTCTTATTTCAGCTGTGTAGGCAGTCCAGTCGGGAAGTGCCTGCACCAGCCTGATTTCCCCAGGACTGCATGGTGCCGCATCTCTGCCACAATCCTGCTCTTCTTGCTTCTCCTTCCTCTGGCTTTCTCTGTCCCCTAATTGGATCATGCTGTTTTTAACTTCTATCCTTTTAGAGCTATACTCTCTGTTCCAAGGAGTTAGCTAACTTGGTCAAATATCTATAATTGATAACATACTAAGGTCCTCCACATATTAGAAAACAGCAGGAGCCAAATAAGTTGATACTTAAAGTGTAAATAGTAAGCCAGCAGAGGGTCAGAGACTACATAACTTCTCCCATTTAAATATATATGTATATATATTTTAATCTCTGGATATTTGATAATATTAATAATGATTAATTGATAATATTTTAATGGTAATATAATCTTATTTCTTAAAGAGCCTTTCATTTAGGAATACATACTAAAAGTAGTCTAATAGAAAGGATAAGGGGATATAAATGAAAGAAAATAAGATTAGCCATAAGTGATTACCATTGAAGCTGAGTGATGGAGCATGGTGTTCATTGCTGTTCTTTCTGCCTTTATATCTGCTTGAACTCTTTGTTAATAATTCACAAATTCCTTTAAAAGCATGTGCATACCATGTCCCCTTTGAGCCAACCTTTATTTAACAGAATCTGTTGTGACTCTATGCCCCAGCTTTTTCTTAAGACCATCTCAAATGAATATTTTTTTCCTGATAATAGGATGATAAGAGATTTTGTCATATCGCTTTATGAAGGTCCCAAAACCCCCTAGGAATACTCTTGACATTCTTTTTAATACTTTGGGAACCTGAAAATGTTTACTACCCTTCAAGGTCATTTACTGGAAAAGTTCTGTAATTTTCATTTTTACTTCCTTTGCTAAATTAAAATGACAATGGTGGTGATGATAATGATAATACTTACAGAACTGTTACAACATGCCAGGAGTTCTTCTATGTAACTTGTAAATTTCGACTTACTTTATGCAATAGCTCTGTGATACAGGTACTATTATCTCCATTTTACAGAACTGGGATTTGAATCCAGGCAGTTAGCATGAGCCAAATACCCTCTACCCAATATTTCCTCAAAAATACTGGGTCGCTTTATTAACTTTCCAACCTATTTTTATGTTACCAAATTCCTATTTAAACAACAAAGTAGATACAACACCCCTCACTTTTGTTTTATCACTTCCCAAGTATCTATCTTTTTTAACTGGCTGCGGCATCACACACCCTGCTGGAGACTCTGCCTTTCCCACAATGTAGGATGCTATTCATTGATCTTGCAGGGCCTGTGATCTCCTCCTTCTGCAGGAGGCAGGTGGGCAGAACAAAACTCCAAAGTGCACTCACTGATCTTCCACACACCAGCAGACTCATTTGAATGGCTTTCTGCTCCTGGCTCGACCCACATGTTTCGAGATCAGTCCAGAGATCAGAGGCACTGCAGGAAGAGCTTGATAATGCAGGATCCCATGAGCCAGGCTTCTTCTCTGAGAAGTTAGAGTATTATCCCCGAAGATTCTGTAACTTGTAAGGGCAGCTTTTATAATGTTACTGGACTTCACATGCCTAACTCTACTGCACCTGAAATTTAATCAGTATGACATGAGAAGTTAGTTTAGTTAATTTGATGAACAGCTAGCAGCCTTTTTTTTAACTTGTAACTAAGTTAATGCACAAGGAACTTCTTTACTTTTCAACATATTGATTAATATATTAACCACTATGCCTGATATCGGCTCATTAGATTACAAATTGCATTTAACCAGGAGAGCAAATGATATGCTGAGCAATAAGCCGTGTGCTGAGAAATTAAAGTCAAGTGGAAAGAGTTTGCAGTTTAGAACACTACCTGGAGAACGGATTTCAGTCTACGAATAATGACAACTAAATGAAATTTGCTTTTCATCACAGAGAAGTCAATTTTTACTCTTTTGATGAAACATAATCAGGGGTATTCATTCACTTTTTTTTCAACAAGCAAATGATACCTAGTACAGAAAAAGACCCATGCCGGTGGTTATAGACATTCTCCTCAAGAACTTTATAATGTAAAGGTAAAGGTGAAAATGACTATTGTATGCAAGTAATACTATAGGAATATGGTAAAATATTTAGGAGTAATGTCTGCGAGAGTTAAGACAAATCCGATAGCCTGGGGAGGCTGACCACATTCACACTTAGCCCCTATGATTCCTTTGCATTCCAGTAAAGGAAATCAAGACACTAGTGATGTGGAAGGAATTGTTAGGTTTTGGAGAGTTAAAATGAGTTAATGCCCACGCAATACTAAGACTTTAAAGTATTAATCAAATCTTAGATACGATAATTAAAAATCCTTATCCTGAAAAATGCTATGTTGCAGATTTTACTTTTTCTACTGTAGTGGTTGTTTCTGTTCTTGGAGTCTACTCTTCTCCAGAAGATTAGAAGGACTGTTGGAAAACAGATTAAAGTCCTATTTTTTTTTTTTTTGACAATAGGACATGTTTTTGTTTGTTGAGCAACCATTGGGGAAAAAAATAATCCATCAGTTGAATAATTTGGCTTCTTAATATCTGGTACAACTCTTTCATTCCTACTCTTCCTCCTTCCCCCACATTGATTGACTGTTTTGCTTTTATATAAAAGCTCATGAGTCAGATTTTCCCCTGTGAATTTCATTTACTGGTAATGTCAAGTACAGATTCCTATTAGACCACAGTGATGCACTATGTAAACCTCTTTAATCACCTAATTGTTTGGCTGGGGAGAAACTGCTCTAGTAAGAAGAAAAAAATTCTTTTCGTGATTATAACTGTATCCTCTAGCCTTCTAGACTAAGAAGCATCAGAAAAACAAAGACTAAAGTCATTCAGAGGATCAGTTTATTATTGGCTCTTAACCCCTTTATTTTATTTTCCTTGTTTTACAAAAGAATCTTTATCTTTTTGAACTGTGTGTGGTTAATTATAATGTAATGCATTAAGATGGTACTTTTTTCTGGAGTAAGCTGTGTTTCACAGAGGCATTGTGATATATAGATAAATTTATCTTAACATAGGGAATGATTTAGATACAGAGACAACAGAGCTGCTCAGGAAAATACTCTCCATGGCTTAAGAATGAGCTTACCAAAATTTATCAAGAAACAAAACTAAGGCTATCTTTAAACTCCGTTTTCTTTTGACATTTTCGAGCTGTATTAAAAATGTTTTTTTTTTTTTTTTAGCCTTTGGTGTAATCATTCTAGATTTTAATATTTTACATATTTTCCTAATACTTGGTTCACAAAGTGCTCTGTCATTGAGGGAGATATAAGCAGTATTTTAATTGCCTAAAAGTTGCTCCATGATGGGTGTAAAAAAGAGCAGCGATTCTAGCTCTATTTAATTAATTTACTAATGATATAGAGAAATAAATCAGACATATGCCATTTCTCTGGGGACAGTTTAAATCAAGTAGAAAAAAACACATTCCAATATCTAGGATGGTTAACACAATGAACTAGAAACCAATTTTTATCTTGAAAAAGGCAAAATTCCAGAACTGAAGGAAGTAATGAGAAATATAGTGGTTGCAAAATCCTGCATAAGCCAATGATACAAATGAATTAGATAATGGCAAGTTGCTATTATGGTAGGAAACAAGATATGGTGAATATACATTCTGATCCAGCAATTCTTGGTGCTAGGCTTGTAGGCTGTGTATCATGTGAAAAGATAGGTACACCTTGTCCAGGAAGCTTGTAATGGACTAAATGTTTGTGTCCTTCCAAAATTCATATATTGAAATCCTACCCCTAGATATGATGGTATTTGGAAGTGGGGCCATTGATTTGGTTTATGAGGGTAGAGCCTTCAGGAAAGAGGTTAGTGTCCTTATAATAGTGACCCCAGAGAGTTCTCTACCTCTCCCTGCCATGTGAAGAAACCATGAGAAAATGTTTATCTGCAACCCAGAAAAGAGTTCTCCTCAGAACTCCCCACTATGCCGGCACTCTATCTAGGACTTCCAGTTTCCAAAATATATGAATTTCTGTTATTTACAAGCCATGCCATCTATGATATTCTGTTATAGCAATCTGAACAGACTAACAGAGCCCTATTTGAACTCAGTGTTCTCAATGTTGTTCTTTCTGCTGGGTCCTTCCCTATGCCACCATCCCCCTTGCCTCCACCCCCTGCTTTCTCCATCACCCACCCTTATGCATTTTAATACACTCAAGCTTTATATTCAAGGGCACTTCCATTCTGTGGGGTCTTATGCTCTTCCCGTCACCCCTTATCAACTCATTGCTAAAGGGTTCTTTGAATTTGTGAGGCAAGGCTACCATTGGCTATTGAAATTACACATCACAGCTGCTTTAAATCCACTCAAAGTGTGGAAAGAACTGCTGATCCCAATAAGACTTTTTGTTAATATCAGGGTATATGTAGAATGATTACCTTTAGCACCACCTCCTCATAACACCAAGACCAAAAAAAAAAAGAAAGAAAAAGAAAGAAGCACAGATTGCTTTAGTAAGGGTGACTGGATGTGGTAAGAGTCGAGGCATTGAGAAAGCTGTGAAGACAGGTAGTAGTCCTTGGAAGAAGCACCATCAACCTGGTACTGTCTGAAAACTCTTCACAGTTTCAGCATCATTCCCTGTGGTGGGCATTGTGTTCTGTTGTTTCCTCTTCAATGCACTGATTTCATATGAGAAAAATAATTTAAATTTCCTAATCACTTCTGTAAATCTCCGAGCACAAGGGCAAAACATTTGACTAGAAATTCACCCAGGTAAAAAAAATTGACAATTGTTTCGTATACTGATTACTTGAATATATTGTAGGTAATTAAGAGTGATGGCAGAGTAGACATTTTAGGATAAAGTATGACTAGACTTTCTTATTAGTATTAGACACATATTAATTCTCAAGAAACAGATGTCACCTAGTGAAAACTTTCTCAAGGCTAAACTGTCACCTAAATTAAGGTTTGAGGGTTCTTGATATCCTATAAGAATTGATGGTATTTAAAAAATATTGTTGATGACTTCCTATCAATAGCTGGTACAATCACAGACACAGCCTCATCTTCTTACACAGAAGATCTGGCTTGGCCTAAGGAAAGAGAAAAAAAAAGAAACCCTTAACCCTCCTGCTTCTGCAAGTTGGAAGTCTAATTACAAGTTGGAAGTCTAATTACTTCACGTTTATGTAACGAAGGGGCCACTCTAATGGTTCTTTGCTAAACAAATAAGGTTTGCTCCAAAGTGACTTTCAGCTTCAAAGAGCCCTTTAGTGATGCTAGAAGTCAGACGCTCAGTGTTCTGGGGAGGGAAGAGGGACTGCCATCTTCACAACAGTTTGTGAAGTAGTCGCTTACAGCACCCTC
The DNA here is from genome assembly GCF_000151845.1 of Pteropus vampyrus. Lineage (NCBI taxonomy): Eukaryota > Metazoa > Chordata > Mammalia > Chiroptera > Pteropodidae > Pteropus > Pteropus vampyrus. The sequence continues at coordinate 5,552,602 of NW_011888873.1, read as the reverse complement.
TCATACATGAGAATATTAAAGCTGAGAGTTTAGGTAACTTGCCCACAGATAAATCTAGGGTCTGAAACCTATTATTACCTCTATCTCATGCTTCATTATTTACATATAAAAGATGATTTCTGGAGATTTTAGCCACTACCTTGAGGAATGGATCTCATGCAAGCTTATCCAAAATTATTAGTTAAAAAAAAAAATCAAATGAAGGAAATTAAAAAAATGGAAGCGGAAGTAGGCAAAGTAAGAATCAAGGATTCCTTCACCTTTTAGCAATCATTTTGTTTCTTTTGGTTACGAGGGATCAAGAAAGAAAGGAAACTTCTAGCTCATTACTTTCTGAGCTAGATATTAGGGCATGTCCTGTCCTTCACCCTGCTGCTACACAACCAGCAGAGAACTTTTGAGGAGTAGCAACAGAGGGGGTAAATAATTAGGTTGTTATTTCAAGACAAATAACTACAGTGCTCATATTAAATATAAATATTTCTAGTACATTGTTAAATTAAGTAAAGATAAACTATTGCAATTTATTTGCAACCACCATATTAAAACATATTAGACCTTTGACATACATTTGTTTATCTGAAAGTACATTTTGCTTCATTTAAAAAATTTATGTGGCATAGGAAGAAAAAGCATAATGATAACGCTTGCATGTATTGAAGTCTTTGACCTTAGGTGAATAAGTTTTCTAAGTTTCAGTTTCTTTATCCGTTAAATAGAGTGGACAATCTTGGTTCTAGGGTGAATCTCGTAATATAAAAATGCACACAGAAGAACTCAGAACATGAGAAAGTACTATAACCAACATAAACATATTAATACAATGACTATGAGAAACTATTAAGCTATATAATTTAATATCTAACTTAGCCAAATGTGAAAGAGCAATAGTAAACTGGGAGAAATGTATATAATCTCGTGTGTAAGAAATTACACGTTCCCAGGATGACTCTGAAAACTTCTCAAAAGGCAAAGTAGTTCCCATGGTTCTGGTCACAGGTAAAAGCTGACTTTCCATGTGAAGCTCAAATTAGATAGGTCCTTTTATTTTATTCTCCTGTAGATTCCTGCACTTACCAAAGTTAACATTAAGTGTTCAGTCTGTCCTTCTCTAGATCCATGCAGTAGTGACTGAGTCTATCTTGTTTACAGTTTTATCCTCAAATCCTAGCATGTTGCCTGACATTATAAGTGTTCAATAAATATCTGATAAATCAATGAATGTAGAGTAAATTATGAGATACATTAGGTATCATTGCAATACAGAAAATAGTAATTTTTAAAAATTACTCTGCAAAAAATAATGTTATGTTCTTTCTGATACTAAACAGATACCGTTACATAAAATTCAAAATTTGTTATAAAATTCAAATAAAGATAACAACTAGACAGTCATTGATAATTAAAACAAAATAAAATTTGATGTTGAAATCTTTAGAGAAATTCAAATTTCTGTATTCATTCCATTACTTCTTTTATCTTTGAGTTTATAAATGCATGGGGATCTTATAACACCCACTCAAGCAAATAAATCAAGTCATACTGGGGATGAAATTCAAAGTCTCAGTCTAAAGAAAACATGGTACATGTGCCACCATTTGGTAAAAAAACTAGAAGAATGTTAAAGTTAAGTTTTGATATATGATTTAAGGTAAAATTTATTTCTCTAAAGTATTTAAAACTGACAAAAGTAGTTGCCGAAAAAATCTAATGTGTAAGATGTAATTCAATTCTCCTGGATCAACCAATTCAAATGTGTTATAATGATGGAATAAGTAAGTTTCTAATTTAAAAAAGAAACATAAGAATAGTGCTGAACAACAAACAGATTCCTGGGAATTGTAACCTATCTACGAAAGACCATTTGAATGTACTTTTGCCATCATATACAGTTAGCGAGGTCTCCATCAAATTAATTTGACCTACATAGAAAAAAAATAACTCTGCTGTGACTGAATTAAGTTCTTCAATGTTTGGAAAAGATATCTTAATTTTAGCTGCAGAATTCAAAATAACCTGACATGTGCCATTCAGTTAACAGTAAAATTAAAATGCCATATAGGCCAGGAAGAATAATCTGTTCTCTTATTATTATTTGGCAACCATACCATCTCTTCAGGCCATAGAGATAAGTGTTTGATGAAGACAGATCCAAGTATCTTTTGTGGTAAGATAAATATATTATGTATTAATAAAAATTTAGGGTGTACATGCAATTAATGTAATACATTCTATTTGAAATTCGTTGTTTCTTCAGAACATATGAAGCATATCTTAATTAGATTATGTGATTTCTAAAACAATAGTCTGTGATTACTTTGAAAAATAAAATGACAGTTGTAGTGTTCTGTTTGATTTCTATAATTTTTGTTATTTAAAACATTGATTAATGTTGCTAAATAATTGGGAAGAAGAATTCAAAAGTTGAAATGATAGAGCTATTTTTGTTTTCACTTATATATGCTGTCTGCAAAAGCACAACTAGATATAGTTAGTGTTTTGTACCCAATTTGATGAGAACTTTATAAGCCATCTGTACTGTCTGATTCCATGGGACTAGTAGGACAGAGCCTCTGAGGAATTCACCTTTAGAGAAAGGTGGCACATACTTTCTTTGTTGAGTATTATGTTTTGGCATGAAAATTCTCTGGTATGTATTGGCTTACTATACATATCATTATTATAATATGCCATTACTGACTAAATATCTGAATTTTTGTCTGGTTGCAAATATTTAGTCAGTAATGGCATAGTATAGCCATGAAGAAAGTAAAATTGGAACAAAAATACCTTCATAGATAGAAATAATAGAATAAAAGTTAAATAACAATAAAATTAAGACTAGATTTTGAATTCCTTCTAAGGCCTAGGAATTTTTATTAAAAACAAGATTTTCTTTTGGATTTTAACCCAATCAAACATAAATATTATTATAGATTCTCTTTATTAACTCTCTAGACTTTGATATAAAAGAAAAGTACAGTTTTAAACTGTTAAACTTTTAAATTATCAGTTAAACAATAATTATCACAAAGACTTGATTATTTCAAGTAATCAATAAAAGGACCCTGAATATAAGTAAAACATATATTATGAAATGAGTTATATCTAGGCACTGTCCTCAGATCTCAGAAACACATGCAATACTGCTTATCTTAAATTATTTTGCAACTTTCTTTTGCAATTTTTTCTTGCATCAGTATGTATTAGTAGCACACACAATAAAGGTCTCTCTCTTTTATTTTTATTTTTTGACTGACTTTGCTCCTTTTGAAAGTAGGCACCTGAATTAATGAATCACCCAAAAGTATTTTTTGTGCATTCCCTGTTGTTTTCTTTACAAAGAAATTCAAAGAATTAGCAAAAATTGGTGTCACCATTTGTTTTAGAGTGGATGGCTATGAATGGTTACTTTTCTTGTAGAGTCTACCATAAATTAACGACATGGGAAAATTTATTAGCTTAGTGTAATAATGGTTTGTTTTTCATCGAAAGTCAATTGAGACTATGGGGGTAGGAGTTGCTATGCATAAGACTTTTTTAGCCCTTAAGTGCTAAAGTGCTAAAAACACTTTGCACATGTTAAAGTTTGGGGGTGTTTTTGTTTGTTTATTTGTTTGTTTGTTTGTTTTGTATATCTTATCCTGATTTTTCTAATAGTGTGAGAAAGGAATGGAAGAGAAGGTATGGCATGGATAATCTACATTTTATAAGGCTGAAAATGGCACTTCAAAGTTGTTGTACTAATATGGATTTAAATAGTTTCCAGGTAATATTGTGCCAAAAAAAGCCCCTGGATTTATTTTGTTCTCATTTCTTTTGGATTATGTTTCAATATTGCATAATATTGAAAGGTATTCAAAACTTTGATGTGTGCCTACTTTAACCACTGCCACTGGCCCCTTCAGAAACAAGTAATAATCAATGACAAATCCCAAATCATTTGACTAGAACCTTGAAAATACATTTCTGTTTTATTTTTCCTTGTCATTATCCCAGGAGAAAATCATAGAGCCTGTGGAGCAGGCAGTCTTACAAGGAACCCTTGACAGGCCAAATAGTGTCTGCTTCATGCCATGGATTATCTGCTTGTTCTTTCTATATACTCAAGATATAAAAACATTCAACTGTGAGACTTCTCATGCCCATTCATAACTGGGCAGAGCAAAGAGAGTAACTCAGGCTACAACTAGTATAGGAAAAAGCAGGTTTGAAAAGTTGGTTTACAAATAGATTTCATGTCCTTTCTCCTTTTTTGCCTTTGCTGACTAACAACTCTCTCAAAGCACCTGTATTTTTTGTCCTTTGATTTCACACTATGCAATAAAGTTTTGTATAAAACTGAAATTGTTAACAGCTTATAGTATCACTGAATTACTGTATTTGGCCAGCTGTCCAAATACATTACTGTGGTTATAACATTGACCCCATGGCAGCACAAGAAAGTATAGAAAAAGTACCTTTCAGGTGTATTTTATAATATGGCATACTATTTTTTTTTTTAGAGATCATTAGTAACATTGCTCAGATTATACAACCATGGTCACATCTTTATGGGTGTAGTGAAAACTTAAGACAGCTATTACAGTAATTCTATCCTAAAGGACAATTCCATGTTATTTATTCAGGTATTCTACAATGGTCAGATAACTTATATTATACATATAATAATGTATTACATATAATAATGTAATACATACTGTAATGTATTACATTATGATACATCTTATAGCATATGACATCCAGAGATCATTCTAAAGCTTACATGAGTTTTTGTCTCAAATTAAGTATGTACAAATCAGATGAAGTATATATTAGAATGTTATAACATTCAAAAGATTTAGACTCTTACATATTTGCCAGAAACAACTAGTAAATTGTAGTAAAAATGTTTTTGCTTGACTTCTCTCAACATGTCCAGTCTCTTCTAGAGTCAGTTAAATACATAAAATTTACCTGCTTCTAACATGTATCCAAAACAATTATTTGTCTTATGTCCTTTCCTAAATATCTTCTTCATTTCAATGGTAATATTATTTATTTTTCAAACTAAATTTTGGAAGAAAAAGAAAAAAAATATTATAATGGATGATCTTTTTATGACTTATTTAATATCCATTTGAGCATAAATATTGTTTTAAAAATGAAACCATCGCTATCAATTAGCAGTACATGTAAAGTAAGTGACATCAACAAACAGCTGCACAGTCACAAGTTTAACAAGACTGAGACTTTGTTTTCCATGGAATTGAAATAAAAACTATATGTAAGGCACATGGACACAATTTTCTTCTCTACTTGACACTAGAGAATCTTTCCTCATTTTAGTTCTTTGAAGTATTTTTTCCCCCCCAAGGCTGTATTTTGGCTGGCATAGAATCAAAGTTACTTAGGAAGAATAAAGAATATACATCAAATATCAGAATTACCACTCAGAAAATATCATCTACCACAATGTGTAGTCAAGCTTTTCATGTTTGTTTTCTGGTCAAGATATGCTGCATATTGTTCAGACTTCATACTGATAAATGCAGACATGTGATTAGAGCAAATTTGCCTTTAATCAGCCATGGGTATTTTGGTACATCTTAGAGTGTTCAGTCATCCAATAGAGTGTGTACATTTTATTACTTTAGAAAGCTTAGAAAATGGAATCAGAGTGTGTGTTGAGTGTGGGGTGGGGGCTGGAGGTGGAGCAGTCAGTTCTCTGCCATGTGGCAGTTCCACATCTTTATTTTCATTTATCATTTATTGATTTAAAATATGAATCACAAGAATCACCAACTCTCCATTTAAATACCTTTTTTTCAGTGTGAAACTAGATTTTAATAAAATCAAACAACATGCTTCCAGTTTAGATTTTGTTTGATTTCACCTATACAATCCCAAATATTTATTATAATACTGTCTCCTTTTATTTTTATAAAATATCTTGAATAAGAAGTACTAATTATGTATTAGCTTTTTCAATTATAGTCACACACTAAATAAAAAATGATACACAAATATTGAATATTGCTTTATCCTTTTTATAATTTTTTTCCATTTTAAAATAGAATCTTTTCTAAGTGCAACCTTCTCATAGGTCTGTGACATTTAGAAGAGGAATCTTTGATTAAGTCTTTGATTATTGAAGGAAAGAATGCTATCTGTAACCTGTGAATGATAAATATCCCAAATAACTACAGTAAATGTGTTTTGAGTTTTAAGACTACTGTTGAGAAAGCTACCATGAAGAGTTTATGGAAAATTTCTCTCTTTTCATCTTTAATTGCATTATTTAAGTTGAATATTGCTTCTGCTAAATAAAGCACATGTAATAAAATTGTTTTCATTTATTATGCAAAGTCTTTTTCAAACAAAATAAAGGAACTGAGGGAAGAGTTAGGAATTCTTTTCTGACTTAAATAAGGAATGAAGCATCAAGAATAATTTGTGAACACAAGAAAAGTTTAATTTAGTTGAGACTAAAACAAATTTATGTAGAAAAAAGAAAAAGGCAGATAGTGTTCTTATAAAATTATTTATTTTTACTGTTTACATGAAGCTTTTGTATATACAATGAAAACAATCAGACAAATAATTTCTGGAAAAAATGTCAAGAAATAGAAAATTACTTCCTTGGAGTAAAGGTATATAATCAGTTACTTTAATCCTTTCAAAAATAGTAAATGTTACTCCATTTTAACACCTTTTTTAAGTACAGCATACTATTGTTTCTCAAAATTATTAATAAATTGAATAAACTATTTTGAATAGAAATCATTATAGATGCAATTACTATTTTGAGAGCTAAATTAGTTTTAATATTATAAGAATTAGTCAAGATGGGCTTAATTAGAACCATTTAAATAGTTTAACTTTACTCGGGCCTTACATTTTATTTAATATACATTGATGAGTACTATTTAAATGTTAGAATATCATGTCATGTTTGAAGGAGTTCCACTCATAACTGAAATCTGTTGATACTTTTCCCAGGTATATTTTTAATTTTTCAGGAAATCTTAGAGAAGAAAGCAAACATGAAATTAGCATATTCCCAAATTAATATGGCTATTTTAAAATGTCAAATATTTGTTTAAAAGAAGAAAAGTAAAACTTTCAGAGATTCAACAGGTTTCCCATCAATAAAATATTCTTAAAATATTAGTTGGTGTTATTTAAATTATAATTAATTTCAAATGTTATCCATAGTATTTGTACCAGAATACTTGGATTTTTTTTTAAAGTTTCTTCCTTCAGTAACCATGCTACAATGCAGATATAACAAGTGAAAACATAAGGAATGACATGGGACAATAGATGATAGACGTGTCAGTGGAATAGTTTCTAAGACAATATTTAGTGTAATTTTAAAGATTTAAAGAATAAAGAAAGCCTAGAATTTTGCTAAATGTTGTACTATCTGAGTAAAGACTACTGCTTTTGTCATCATTACATGCATATAGTTTGAAAATTATGTATGCATTTTTCTTTTTTCAACACCTTCTAGTATTTGCAATTCGGTTAATTCTATATGAATTCACAAATACCTCAGAATTAAATTAGGAATTATTATTCTTAGATCAAGAAATAGGGGACGTAGACTTTTTTAAACATAAAATAAGCTTTGAATAAAATTTATTACGTGAAAATTTCAGCTGTCATTTTAATTCCAATATTTTGTTAAAATTAAAAATAAACATATTGCAGTTAGGGTAACAATACATTGACTATGAATGATTAGTATGGTTTATTCAAGGCCTCCAATTTCACCTTTTTACATAAGGTGTTTTTAAGTAAATATTTTTATTTGTTTGTTTGTTTAGTATTTTCACAGTAAATACAAAATCGTTTTTGAGGTAAAGTGTTTTATAACAATATAATTTAAACAGCAATAATGATAAACAACAAAATTGTTCTTGTTTGCAAAATATTACACGAAAAAATCTATTTCCCTAACTTAAATGGTTTCTGTTCTTTAGAATTGAAGTAGTAAACATTGACTAAAACAGCAGCAATCACAGACTGAAACAGAAGTTTTCCAAATATTTTAGAATGATGAAAATATTTATTCTATAAACAGTCAAACCAAATAAAGGTAAATATTCAAATAAGAGTCGTGTTGCTGCCAATAATTGTCAACGCAATACCAAAAAGTGTGTAACAGGCATTGCTGAACAGGCCACAGGGCAGGAGCTCTAATGTCCCTGAATATCGGTTTTCATTTCCTATCACAGTGTCTGCCTTTCCCTCTCAGTCTCTTTTCCTCTCTGGGTTTGACAGAGCCTATATCTCTGTGAGTCCTGTAATCCATCTTCCTCCCATGTGTCAGCCGCCCTCTGCAGAAAACAAATTCTCGACTTTGGGCTCAGAGTAAATCATAGAAACGAATTTGTGCGTGTCCAAATGGGATTTTGACACCAACTGTATCACCACAAAATTGAGACATCTGCAATGACACTGGCCCGTTGAGTTCAACCAAATCCAGGCATAACCCGAGGGTGGATAAAGGTTCCTCTTCTGAGTTATTTTTTATTCTGTGAAAGCCACTTCTTTCAGACACTGAAGCACTCTTCTGGTACAGGGAGAGTCCTTTCTACAGCATTGAAGAGTGAGGTTATAAGTTAATTACTACTGAGCAGCAAATAATACAGACCTCTGCAACAAATTTTTGAACTTAAATTCTAAAGAATACACAGGAAGAGAGAGCTTCCTTAATGCAAAGGGCTGTATTTATAAAAGTGATTTCTCCTGGGAAAGAGAATTATTTTAATTTTGGTTTGGGTTTTAATGTGGGGTGCATACATTTTCCCCATGTCTTTTAAATTATAGCACATCAACTTTTTTTTTTTTTAAATCAATATCTGCTCACGTGACTGGCTCTATAATTCATTCTCTGAAACTACTTATTGAGCAATGGAGCTTGAGCATGAATTCAATTTGACTGTAAGTATGTAATTAGATATCTTTTCTAAAGGAGGACAAAGTAGATTTTGCGAGGAAAAAAAAAAAAAAAGAACTCGTTTAGGCAGCGTGACTGTATCGCTTCGCTTACAGTAGTCCTTAGGAAAAAAAGAGAAAACTGCAACTATTCTGGAGTCATGGAGAGTGACTCAAGGAACTATTTTTCTTTTATTAAATAAAGCTTGTTATTATTATTAATCACAATCATTTATGACTGGAAATTATCATACATCTGAGTAGGCATTCTGTTTTTGGACAGAAGGAGATGTGTTTCAATTTGTACTTACAAATGTGGAGTTAGGTGATTATCACTGGTAGAACACCAACCTAGCATTGTAGGGGCATAGAGAGGAGCGTTACATAACTGATTAAGAAGCCTCCTTACTTTATGAAGCTTATATTCTAACAGGGTCATAGTACACCACATGAAAAACAAAGCACAATCTGTAATATTAAAACCTCTCCTGCTTGTTGAAACAGTACGTGTGTACATTTGGTAGCCTGCTGAATTTGACTGTAAGTATGGTTGTCTCCATCTTCATGATGGAGACAGGAATTGGCACTCTCCTTAAAGCTGTGAAGATTTGGAGAAAGAGAAAGAGGGTCAGAAATAATCCAAAATAAGGAGAAAACATAAGGAATAAAGTTAAGACTCAAGAATAGAGAATATGAGCCTGGGTTAGAAAGGGATGTGCAATGAATTAGGCAAAACTCCTAGCCACTGGGGACGGTTCCTATAAGACGGCCTTCCCTTCAGACGACAACCTCAAATTCAAGACTTTTCAGGACCACCCTTGCTTCAGACTGGCTAGCAAAAAATGCAGGGGTCTATTTGATAACTCACTAGAAAATTCAGGGGTCTATTTGATAACTCACTAGAAAAACTCACAGAACTCACTGGAAGTCATTATATGCATGGTCACAATTATTACAGGGAAAGGATACAAATTACCACCAGCCAAAGCAAAAGATGCATAAGGCAAAGTCCAAGAGGAATGATAACACAGAACTTCCAGTGATCCTGTCTTCATAGATGGCATTATCTCTGCTGCCTCACAGTGTGTGACAATGCACAAAGAAGATTGCCAGCCTAGGAAGCATACCCAAGCCTCCAGAGTCTAGAGTTTTTATTGAACTCTATCACATACTACTTACATGGCTGAACTTTGATCTTCAGCCTTTCCTGGAGATTGAAGCTAAAATCTTTACTCTAGAGGTTGGAAACTATTGGGATGTCCAAAAGCCCCCAATAGAAGTCACACTGTTAGACTGTCCCATTGCCAAAGCCCCCAACCAAACAAAGACATTCCTATCAGACAGAATGTTCCAGGGGCTCAATAAAGGCTAGGGGATGAGTGAAGGCAAAAGTCAGATGCCTCTCTAGCAAAATTTAGTTATTCACAGCACAGGATGGGATAGTTTCAAGTTGAAGTGGTTGGTTCTGTTGAAGCACTGCAATTTATTGAAATTGAGACTAGCATAACAGATGCAATTTTATAGAAAGCTGATTGTATTATTAGTATGTAGAGTGAACAAAAGAAAGTAAAATCTTTTGCAGAAATATAGTTTTGATGAAATGAGGACCTAAAGCGAGGCAGTGTAGTGGATTTGTGATGCCTTAGGTCATCTTCCCTTTGTAGCTATAGCACCTAACACAATGCCTGGCACGTGACCAATAAATATATTGGCAGAAGAACAGATTGCTTGATTAGCAAGGATGAACCATGCTGAAGAAGCAAGTGTGACTTCACTTTTGGATCCAGAACTATGAAAATAATGGCATCATGGAAAATCTACATCAGAGTATGGAAATGAAGTTGATAGAATGGGCATAGTTTCAGATGTGTTGAATTTGTGATAGTGAGCAATTCACCTGGAAATGTTCTGCAACTAGTTGGAATTGCAGAATTCAAATATAGCTAAAAGATCGAGATATCCTTATATTACTTGAGTAATCACTATGTAGCTGCGGTACTGAGAGTCTTGAGTGCAAATGATTCTTTAAAGATGTAGGTGTTCAAGAATAAAAGTACGTTACATTTAAGTAATAGCTCATTTTCTTTAAACCATATATTTAGGTATTTTTTTCATTCTTATAAGAAAGTCCTTATCTCTTTTATATGGCATAAATTCTAGTTATTTGCAAACACACAAGAATTTGTAGAATTTAAACTACATAGTTCCCATTGATGTATTGTTTAGTATAGATAGAAATGAGCTCTGGATAAGACAATAGAAATTTAAATTTCTTTATATTATTACATGAGATATGTCAGTTGGTTTACTCAGTCTTCATTTTCCATCCCCTTTTCCTCAGTACCTTCCAGAGAGGTGATCACATGACTAAATCTGTAAATAAGATGGACAAATGTCTACCGTATAGTTCTGGGCAGGCTTTTCTTTTCCTGATGCAGCCATCATTCCCTTATCTTACTCGTCCACCTTCTCATTGCTGGAAGTTAGCCATTCTATACCCATGAAAAAAAAAAATTTCTGAGACATTGGTGCTGACATCACTGAACTGGTGAACCATCACTGGCTACTGCCTAACTCTGGACTACTCATTGTGTAAAAAATAAATCTCTGTACACTCAAGACATTTTATTTGTATTTACTGATATAGCCATATTCCAAATTGATAATCTTGCTGACTCAAATTCCTCATTAGTAAAATGTAAATGATCTTAATAACACCTACCTACTACTGTGGCTGCAAGGAGTGAATTATGTTTATGAAAACTGCTTTGGAAATTGTAAAATGCTGTACAAATGTTAGTTGTTACAGGATGATAAAATCGTGTGTGCCCTTTCTCCACATCCAATTATAAAGCTTGATGAAAATGGTTCAAGTGGTGAATAAGTTTGCTGAAAGAGACAGGAATAGTTCTTAATGAATTATTAACAGCAATTATGTTCTGTGACCACACTTTTAAAGCATATACCTGTCCACTGTGGTGCTGCGCTATTGGGTTCAGCTCAAGAGAACCTTAGAGGAATTTATACGTATAATATAATTCCTCCCACATTCATATACTCCGTCACAGAATTGCTGCTGGAATTTTCATGAGAGGAGAATAACACTGTATTGATTATGTGACTAAATAAAGTGTTTTTAAAAGAAGTAGGCAAAAGGTGAAGTTCTATTTTTTTTTTTTTTTTTTTTTTTGGCGGGAGGAACAAGAAAGGGTACCACACCAAAATCCATAAATCTAGCTTTACCAAGCCAAACAAGAGCACAAATATTTACATTAGAGTTCATTTAAAAACAGCAAAATACTTATAAGAAGATGGCAAAGCCCATAGGTTATATGCTAACGTGAGGCTATAATTTAATAAAGCAGAGTACATCCACAGGGTATTGGCCACCACAGAGAAAATGTTAAGCATTCACTTTCTTCCAAAATAGATGTGTAAAGCCGAAGTTGAAATTTGTATTTTCATTTAATCTTCATGTATTTCCAAGTCCACGTAAATTTATTCTGAGTGAGTCTCCTTATACTAGCCTTTTGTTTCCAATTATAAACATCAAGCAAGTACAATGTAGGTAGTAGCTGATTGCATTGTGTATCATGCATGGCTTTGGACTCTGAAAAGGAGCTCTTTACTGTACCCTGACCTTGGATGCTATTGCAGATTCTCTTCTAGGAGATAGGCCTCCAGCAACATAATCTGCTGTTTTATAATCTGCTGCTCACCAACTTCGGGAGTTATGGCACAGGGGAGAGACTGGGGTAAGGCAACTGAAGTGCAAAATTTAAGGAAGCACCAAAAGATAAAACCATACACCAGTTACCATGTCAATGTTTTAATGCAATAGCTTAAGAAATCAAAACATATATAAAACATCTATGATGGAAAAAGTAGCAAAATTTTTTGCATTAACTTTAATTTTTTAAAATTTTGCATTAAAATAGAATTTATCCTGATTGCTAAGGGTGTGTGGTATAGGTGTGTGTGGGGTGTGTGTGTGTGTGTGTGTGCATGAGCACACATTTTGTGTCCAAGGCAAGTGCTTTGCTCATCTTACCCTGATTCCAGCTCTCCTGGGGGGAGGGGGAAAAACTAATTCGTAGAGGATAAAAAACACAAGTTCTCCATATTGCTCTACCAAATGACTGAATGTTTATCAATGGAGTTAACTTCCTTAGAGTCAGTGAAATGGGCAGTCTGGCTCTTTTATTCTCGCTTGACTTCATGTAACCTTACACCTCTACCCCTAGATCCTAACCATAAAGAGTTCAGGCATGGTGTAGTGTTTAATAGTGTAGTATGAATATCATACAACATATGCTGCTCACCCTCCTGAATCCTTCCTGTTAATCAACATCATGAGCCAGCTTTAAAAACATTCTTCCAAATAACTCAGAGCTCTTTTCTAACAACTGAGGCAGGGAGAGCCCAGACATACTTTGCTGATTCTTCCTTTATTAAACATACATCTATTCATATATTCATTCATTGACTCTTATCTATTCAACACCTTTTTTGTACAAGTACTTTTCAAAGTATGGGGGATACATAATTAAATAAGCTCTTGATATAATTATTTCTATTGTGGTGATAGATGAAATAAATACATATTAAATACTATGAAGAAATGTAAAACATAGTAAGAGAATAGAGTAATGAGATAAAAGAGATTCTTTTAAATCGATCATTTCATCTCTATTCCCAGTGTCATTATATTCTTGATATTTCAACAGAATTGCTGGCCCCTTTGCAAAGTCTCAAATTATGATTGGAATACAGATGGTGGTCGTATTAACTGATTCTGCTCCATAATTTAGTCTTCTTCTCTAACATATTAGGCTCAACTAACCCTAATTCTTAGTTCTACTAGAATTTAGCTACACATTGTGCCATTAATGCAATCAACAGCAATCTCCATTGCAAATTAATATTGCCATGAATATTAAAGGTCAACAAGCAACTGTGAAACCTGCCAGTGTTAGCTCTATCATGTACCATAATATTGTTGTGTGGTATTAATGTTGCCACATATTGTCAATATTATCAATTATTGCAATATCGTCATACCTTGTCAATATCCCAGAGAACTAGTTACATAAGCAATCTTGCTAGTCCATAGATTTCAGGCTTCGGTGCTTAGTATTTTTGTGGTGTTTTTTTGTTCTCTCTCATGAGGAATTGGACACGGGATGGATGTTACTTTAAAATGTCATTTTAGCGTTGTGACATATGATATTAATAATTTTTGTCCATTTAGAAACCATTTATTAAACACTTTCTCTGGACCAGGAATTATGCTAACTGTGAGGGATGTAGTGGTAGCAACACAGACTTGGGATCTTCTTCACTGGAGTTTATAATGAATTTGAATGATTTGAATGAATACAAACATTATGAACGCAATGAAGATGTTTACGCTGGCTTTTTCTGCATGATTGGGGAAACCTATCTAGAGATTTTTGGTCAAAGAAACCTTCTCCAAGGCGAGCAATGTTTAACTTTACTAGAGAAGTGATGAAACAGAAGTCAGTGTTTGGAAAAAGGAAATGAGAATGAGCAATATGAACTAAATCCATGAGCTAGTGATATGTCCGTGATGGTTCAGAAAATAAAGATAAGATCAGTGAGCTTGAAGTGTTGAAATGAGAGCAGAAAATTGGCTTAGATGCTGTAGAAAGACAGGCAGGGATAAAATCCAGCAAGGTCTGGCAGAACAGATAATGTAGTTTGGAGTTATTTCCTGAGGGGCAAAAGGAAATGATCTTAGGAGTTAAATGGTAATGAGAAAATTTGTATTTTAAATAAATCATCCTGACTGTAAAGATAGGATTAGAGATGATTCAAGACAACTAGTTAGGAGACTGGTATAAAAGTCAATGCAAGGCATGATGTAGATGACTAGGGCATTGATAGTTGACATAATGCCAACTGGGCAGTGTCAAGAGATAGCAAAGTAAAACAGTTTACAAAATTTAGCAATTGACTGGATGAGGTTCATAACAGAAGGGCTGTGGATGAGGCCCATATTCCTGAACAACAGAAAAGAGAGTGATGATCTTTACAAGATTGCTACCGATGTGCTCAGGTGACTATAGGTCTTTTCCATGGAGGACTGCTGGCATTTTCTGCACACACTTGGACATTGGTCCCTGCTTTCTCTACATGAGTAGTTTTCTAAGGATTATTCAGAAGGTAATTTCAAATCAGAGGACTAAATAAAGTCCTGACCAAATTGCAATTACTTAGAGATTTCTCATGTGGGGAATTTATTAGTTCAGAAATTCCAGCCCCAAATTTGGGTGACCTAATGAGAGGAGCTTTTCTTGAGTTCATTCTGACAGATTAGAAAGTTGAATACAGGATAGAAGCAGTGTTTGGAAGGAAGATGCAGCTCTTGTCAAATTGTATCCCACAGCTCTTGAATTCTTAGCTTCTGGAATTTTCAGTGAACACCAGGTTCAACATCAATTAAAGACTTGAAACCCTTCAAATTTGCCTTCTCTCTCCTTCCTTTATGGTACATCTTCTTTTCCTATCCTCTATTCCTCTATCTTCACAAGGCATTTTCCATTCCTGATTCTGTATATTTTATAAAGATTTCAGTGCCCAAATTTTCAATATTTTTTCCATTATTTAATGTGCCATATTTTGCTTTTCACCAAAAAAAAATAAATGTCGTTGGTGATCTTTCTCCCATTCTATTACTGAGGATCTAAAGATGTTACCCCACAGAAATGCCACTAGTTATTCCCTTTCCTTCTTGTGCATGTACATGAATCCCCTATATAAATCTCTGCCTATTTTGTTTCTCTTTTATGACTTCCATTTGCTTGTTGTAAAATTATACTCCTCAAGTGTATTTTCTATCTATCCAACTGGTGTATATTAAAGAATGACCTAAAGGCATATATAGATTTTAAATAGAAATAATAAATATTAGCATGTAATTGTTTATATTATGCAATAATTAGACCAATAATAGGAAATATGTATTAATCAATATTCCATTCAAAATATGTATACATATTTGTTATCACCTATCAAGAATATTGGTGTTTTTATATTCTGTTCTCCATTACGAAGACTCTAATAATTAGTCCATGTTTATATTAAAAAAAAGTTCACACAGTATAGATTAGATGAGTCCTCTCAAATCCATAGCAAACATTTTATTAATATTAATCTGACTAACCTAGAGAACTAGAGAGAATTCAGAAAGTGCTTTAGAAATTTGACATCTCGACTTTCTTTCACAAGTTTAAAATCAACCCAGATGAAGCATTTATGCCACAATTTGAGACCATGGGGTAAACCTAGACATCTCTGAATTTCTGTAGAAGTGTTATTATAAGTCTTTTCCATGGCTCTATTTCCTCATTTATAAATAATATTATTAAACAGACCCAAAGGCTGCTTTTAGGACTAATTTTATATTTTATATGCTATTACTAAATTCACATATATAAAAAGACAAAAAGGAAAAATAAATTCAGTACAACATTTCCATAGATATTTCAAAATTTTCTTGATGTGGGTTCTCACTTTTAAAACTTTGGTTTGTTCTTTATAATAGAAAAACACATACAACCAACTGCTATGTAAGTGTTTTTCACTGTTCAAGTTAAATTTTGCTTGGCAGCCATGCTCTCTTAACACTTGGGGATAGTTAGTAAGACCTATTCAGAAGGATGCATTTAAGAGGCTGTACCAGTAGGATAGCATACTACTGCAAAGAAGTAGTATTGGAGACCAATTGATGCTAGTGTAATAAAATAAAATGTGGTTATATATTAATCACAGCATACTAAAATCTGTATTACCTAAATCTTACTTTGACTCATTTCTAGATTGGTTTCTGTCACAGGCAGTAAATTTACCATATAGATGTGTTATTTTATGTATTCATGTGCATAGGGGCTGGTTCTTTTTCTGGTAGGTAGAGTTTGGATTATTGATTTGGTCATTTATTTTTAATAAAATATATTTTTTCAATAAGAGGAAATTGAATATTATTTGAATTTTTATGTTTTTCTCAAGCTTTCTCTGACCATTTTCCAATGTTCTATGAATGTTCAATATACATAATATAGGATCTGAGTATTTTAACTGGAGACAATAGAACATATTGAAATACCAATTCTCGTTTGGGCTATGGGAAATTTAGAGATCTGTTTAAATAAAGAAACGAACAATAACAACAACAAAAAAAACCCTCATTATCAGTAGTTCATTCTGATAATAATGTTCTCAAAGGCGTGTGTCATCTAGTGAGAAAACAGCTAATAAATATGAACTACTCTCAACCATTGCTTTGTGATCAGATCCTAGTATGTAATGAAGGAAACAATACTATTATTACTTGCTCATGAAGTGTCCTCTTTTGATTTCTCTTGTAATTTATCTTCAATTGAACCGATACTGATTTTGTTGGAAAAATTGCATAATCTCCAAGGAGATTTTTAAAGGGCTAATCTTAGTTTGTGCTTTATTTTTTTCCACTGGTTTATTCTTCACAGTGATTTATCTACCTAATAACATTATAGATAAAACCTGGTCTTTCAATTTATTTCTTCAAGCGCTGCTCATGTTTGAGCATGCTTTGTCATTAATTGTCTAGGGATTTTAGATAGCCCTATCTTTAGTGGTCTGAAACAAGCTGCAATATAAGTAATTAAGGCACTAAGCAACAGAAGTCTACAAATTGCTATTTTGCTTCCATGTGTGATATTTAACTAATTGCTCATTGCTGTGAAAACCTTTAACTTCATAGATGTCATGACTTTAAAGTGAATAAACATTTCTTTTATATTTATTAAAGTAGTGTTGAGTAAGAGCAAAAAAAGCTTCCAAGTACTTTGAAATACCATCCTCTTCTGTATGCTGCGCAGTTTAATTTCAGACTGTTAAGATTATCAGCCATGCCTGAGATAACTGTAAAATGCATTAGACTTTTACAGAGGGACTACAAGATGTGTGAGAACTGGGTTACCCGGGAATGAGAGGATTAGACCCTAGCCGAGCTCTACCTTTTCTTCTGCAGTCTTTTATTGCCATATCAGTAAAGTTAGGAATTACATTAAATGACTATAAATGAACTTTTCAATATAGTGTCTTCATGGGAGAATAAAGAGGATTAATATGGACTAAAAGATATCATCCAAATGTTATAATATAAATATGTATAATGTCAATTAGTAAAAAAAAAATTGAAAAACTATTTTTTAAGTAGGCATTTCATTTGCCCTTAAATATTGAAATGCTAGTAAATCCTTTTCCTGATCTTTAATATTAAAATTGTATTCTTGACCAATTCGACATATGCTGTTGTAAGGAAGAATTTTATTTGCTGCAGAAGGAAGAACGCCTTTCTTTCTCCTTAAAAGATATTCAGGAGGTGGGATGTTCTTTTGTTCACAACAGGCATTGTAAACTCTGTGCCCGCTATTTATTTTTTATTATGGTTATTTCCCTTGAAATTTTGTTTGCAGTTTTTCTCTCCCCTATGGTTTGGTGCCTGCTGTAATAATGATGCCCGGCCAAAAAACAAATCCACAATGAGTAAATAGCAATAGTTCTTTTAACCCTCTCTCTAAGAAGAATGTGATGCCTTGGAAAGCAGTTTCTTCTTCCCCAGGCCTTTAAAATGACTTTAATCTGCAGACACGATCTGGCATCATTGCTGCCTGTAACAGAGATGTCAATATCAGAAGGCACACCTTTCAACAGCTTGCACCGTGGATTGATCACCAATTGGATGATTTCATTCCTATAAGGCTGGCAGTTGAGGGCAAGGAAGAAGTACTTGCAACATTTTTGTTTATTTTATTGTTTTGGTTTTCAGCTAGAAAAGGAAAGGATGGATTTAAGTCAGAAGCAGACTTTATAAAAGAGAGCCTGCTTTAAAGCAATAAGCAATAAGATATAACAATATTGTTATTCAATATTGTTGAAGCCGAGTTTGAGGTTTTTATCATTGAGAATCGTAAAGCGTTGGCAAAGGAATATATAAGAGAAGGAAGATAACAAGATAGCTCTTATTAGGCCTTTTCAGCCTTCTGGTGTAAAATTCTTTTTTACTTTTACAAACAAAACGTTCCTTTATAAAATTTCCACTGACCTGGAAGTCATCCATCTCAATTAGAAGGCTGGTTATTCACACCACTAGGTGGCAGTGAAGTCACATACTTATGGTTATTCATGTGCCGTCTCCTAAATCTGAGAGTTCCTTGCTCCCGTGTCAGGTTTGTAAGCATCCTAATATCCATGCCTCTTTTACTCAAAGGACAAACATACCTATACTAAATGATTTACTCTATACATCAAACTCTGAAATTTCCATTGTGTTGCTTTTATTTTCTATATTTCTATATTTATTCAAGAAAACACTTGAATAATTTTTAACATGGTAGTGCAAGTTACCATACAGCTGTTCAACTAATATTTTTTTTTTTATTTAAAATGCTCAATATCAAAATGTTTTTATAAGGATTAAAAAATAAAGAACTGGAGGATGTCATTTAAAAGATGTATCTAAAATTCACATAAAACAGAGGTTAAATCTGTCTCAAAAATTTGTTTAAATGCATAAATGAGGCTATATAATTCCAACCTTGGAGTATTATCAAGGGCTTCAGTGCATGAAGTATTTAATGTATTTATTTAAAATATTTTCTCCATCAGACTTTCCAGAAATAATTATGTTTAGAAGGATACATTTTTATACTGTTATAATTTTAGTATGGTTTGGGGTAACTTATGTCGATTATTATAGAGTCTTTTCTAGAAATATTCTTGTTTCTTAACCACCAGTGTAGTCTCTTGGATTCTTAGGTAGAGAACCTTGTAGTATCCCATTTCATATATTTTTGCCAGACTTCCATGTTCCAGGCTGCCTTTATCACCTTCTTTGACACACAAAGTGCAAATCTGCAAGTCAGAGGGAACAATAATCTATAAAATTATTTCCTTCTTTTCATTACTTTCATTGTACTAAAATAAAAGAAAATAAAATTCAGGCCCAAATAGGTAAACGTTTTACTAAAGTTTTTGCACATGTCAAATCTAAACTTTCTTGTTAATTTGGCGGTCTACCTAGTCTTGTTCTGGTACTTTCTAGAAAACTCGTCTAGAGAAAATCTTCTTAGAAAACCTCATTGTTCCTTCACTCATAAGCCAGAAAAACAAAATGTTAGCAAGTTATTAATGAGGAATAACCCCACATTTACTACACTTTCCTCACCTCAGTGCCTCCTCACCAAGGAATTCTCCTTATTGTAGGTCCCACCACACACACATGCCGTTCTTGGAGGTCTGGGGAAGTGCTCTGCTCCGTTCCTTAAGACAAGCAAACACCCCGAGGGAGAAAGCAAGACAGTGGGCAAAAGCCAGAATGCCATTAATTTGAGGACCGACTATACGGGTCAACAGTAGTAGGTTACTGGAATTTCATCATAGAGTGATAAAAGAGTACATAACAAAATGTTAAATCTAGAAAAGTATAGGTTTTCTTTGATTGGCCCTGTTTAAAGCATCGATCTTCTAGGCTTTATAAATTCTCAGATTTCACTTATGTCTTTTCTTATACATGGGAAGTTTTATCTCTGTTAGGTCTTCTGGGACACTTGGCTTCATCTTTGCTCACAGTGTGCCCTGGTGGCAGAAAGGAAAGAACGCGAACGTGTGAAATTAATGTTCTACTGTGAATATACATCATGACCTGTTTTAATCGTTTTTATCCAATTAATTTTGAGATGGGTCTTATCAGAACATCTTTTGTATTTCTTGTGTGTGCGTTTCTATAAATTTCTTAAACTCGTGCATCAGTCATTATGCCAGGCAGAGACAACTTGAGAGAGTTTCACATGCGGCATGCTGTTTCATTGTTCAGGGCCCTGACTCAGCTATCAGCTGGGCAGTCTAGAGAGTGAATAAGTTTACTACTACTTAGCTCTTCCTTCTTTATGATGTTCTTATAGGGCTTGTGAGAATGTAACAGAGATAATGTACCAACCGGAATATATAAATTTTCTCTACAGAACAATTTAAGTCCTGGGGAAATCTGGCATGTGACACAGAGGAACAAATAGATTTTCTTTCATCTCCATATTTCATTACTTTAGTCATGTAAATTTAATGCCCAGACAACTGACTTTTCGGTATTCAAATTTCCCAAATTGAATGACATGACCATCCTTCTCACTTGTCACATTTTGGCTTTTTCTAAAGACTTTCATTATTTATCTACATTGATTGGATGACCTTTGCCATCTATTTGCTATCCTTTAAATGATTTAAGTCTTCCATAAGTATAATCTGGCTGCATTCTCCCCCAAATTAATTAGTATTATTGGTCTCCTGTCACGGATTAATGAATTGTGCTTCCTTTACTTTTGCACCTGCCTTGATTCATTTCAAGGCTGTGTTATCCTTCTAAGATATAAAGATTAAGTTTTATTGTAAAACGTAATGAAAAATGTACCAATTTTATAGAACTAAAATGTAATACATTTCTATCAAAGTATGCTTGCTTTTATAATGTTGAGAATATTGTAAATATCAATTACTACATATCAAGCATACATAGAAAAATGTGTAAATACAATGTAACATAAAGTTGATTAAAATGAAATCTTTCTATATTTATTCTGGCTCTGAAATAAAGGAATACTATAAAATAGCTTTGAATAGCTTTGATTTTCTCAGTTCACTTCAGGATTTCGCAGCACTAATGTTATCTTTTGAACTACCTTAAATTTTCCAGACTTTACAAGGAAGAATAATAAAGGTATATTCATCGTGAAATGAGGTAAATACAGTTAGAATGCTGAAAGCTTGCCACAGTCCTTTCATCTAAGAAATTGGGAATTTTTGAGTGCAATAAGTCTAAGGAGGTTTGTAAGGATGTTTGGTAAAAGTGTTGGTGCATGAATTTCTAAACACTTTTCCCTAAGTTTCTAAAGAGCCAATGACTTCTTGCCATGCTCAGATATAAAGGCTCACCTGGAATAACGGTAAAACTTGGAGTCGAGTTCATTTTATATCTATATGTCTGCAGTGCCATGTCTTCATCTTCAAAAATGTGGTACCACAATTGAGTAAAATGAGAATGGGACATCACTATAAACAAGGCTATTCTTTTATTCTTAATGCAATTATTATATTCAATTTTAACTTGTGTATAACTGGTCGTATTCTCTTTTAAAATTACAAAATCAGAATACTTATTTTGTTATTTTACCCATGACACTGTTAAATCATTGTTTTTACAAGAATGCTGCTCTCTACCAGCTTACAACTTAGTCAACGTTAATTGTAGACCCAATGAGTTAGATATCACATCAAACACATAATAACCAGCTATTTGAATAGTAAATGACATGTACATTTTGCTGAGTTCTAACTAATCATAAACTGCCAATACTAGGTGAAGTTTCTGTCTATAGACACAAAAATTTGGCTTTAAAGAGAGTTTAGCTCATTAAGTTCCCCATGTCTTTTCAGTTTTTTCCCTCGATAAAAGCTTTGCCTCTTAATGGTCTGTCAAAGAGTTAATACGAACAAAGCAAGATTGGCTTGTTTTATTTCTTTATTAATTTAGTTTGTAGCTAAGAATTTGAGACATGGATGGAAACATTTCGATGGGACTTAGAGGAGAGTTCAATTTTAAAGGCCAAGTGAGCCAGAGTGGGCGGAACTAAGTGGGAGCACATGGGAGGAGGCTCCCGCAGCCCTAAAATGGAGAGACCTGAGTCCTCAGAGGTTTAGGTGACATTACTGATAATAGCAGAGGGAAAGAAGCCTGTTTAGGACAATCTTCACCTACATTAAAATGTTGCCACTGGCCAGAATAA
Organism: Pteropus vampyrus; assembly: GCF_000151845.1. Lineage (NCBI taxonomy): Eukaryota > Metazoa > Chordata > Mammalia > Chiroptera > Pteropodidae > Pteropus > Pteropus vampyrus. Next base: position 5,529,833 of record NW_011888873.1, on the reverse strand, counting down.
GAGAGAAAGCACTACACAATAGCTTCCAGATATGATATCCCCAAAAATATACACTCTGGGTGGACAACCCAAAGGTGTTTACTCATGTCCCAACTTCTCCTTATCCTTCAATGTTGAGTGTGAGTTTTTTGGTCTCTTCCCACTTTCCTTCCTCCTAGTCCAGAATTTTCCAAATTTACCTTAATTTATATTTATTTAGGGTTACTTTCAAAGAACGGTAAAGGGAAAGTCAATCACGTATGTCGAAGATTATGTGGTTCATCCGTTTGGACCTGTGTTTGTTTCGCACAGTTTTATAGGAAGTGCAGATTTAACTGACTCGGGCAACCTCACGTGCCAAGAACCACGGCTTCTTCCGACCCTACACGTAATTATTTTCAGAGCATAAGGTGACCTCTCAAGAGAAGACTGTGACTCATATATCATTTATCAATCTGGATTAACTGCACTGAGAACTCACCGTTTCTCAGAATGCTACATTTCATACCCGACACTGCTTAAATGTGACTCTAGTGAATACAGTATACAAGATACGAATTGCCAAAATGACAGAGCACATATTGTACGTATTGGGGAAATACACATATGAATGTTTGCTGCATTTTTGCATGATATTAATTTATTCATCAAATAGTACCCACTATTCGGCATGCAGTGATGATACTACAAGGTGGCTTATTATATGTGTGTGAAGAAAAGGAGTGATAGACTTTAGTACTTCCAGGACTTGAGCCCCACTCAAGATTTCCAAAGAAACATGAAGTCTAGGTAAAATCAAGTAAAAACTAAGAAGCAGGACGACTATGTTAGTATCTTAAAGAATACTTTATGATTTTCATCCTGTAAGCAAAGAGCAATTTAACTTTTGTGTAGTTAAATTTGGGGGAAGTTATATTTTGAAACTTTTCAGGCATTTTTAGGTTATTTTAATGCATAATGAGCATTGTTTAGTCTCAAGTTTAGCTGGTGGATTTTTGCAGCCTTCGTGTAAGTTTCCCTAATCGCATTTGCTCCAGAAATTTTTGTATCATTCTACCTATTCTTCCCACAACTTCTCTGTAAAACGGATGAAGATAATAATGTACCAACAATGAGAAGGTAAAGTATATTATTTACAGAAATAAATCAATAACAACTAGAAAACAAATTTTAAAATTTCCAGAGAAATTGTACTTTTTGAAAGGCGTGAAAACAAGTGCTTCCCTTTAAAATGAAACTTGAATCAGATAATGAATCATTTCAGCTCTGATACAGTCAAAGTTTCTAAAGTCTTTAGGGCATTGGCTGGTTTGTATTGTGTTTCTGGGTCATACAGAGACTTCCTGACTCTGAATCTCTGGATGGCTTTCTGGGAATCTATACAGTAGGAGTCAAACAAGTAACATTTGTCTAAAGTTGCTTCAAGTGATCAGAGTCCATGAAAGCCATCCTAGAACTCAACTATTTTAACTCCAATTCTGATGACTCTTGCATTTTTGTTTGAAAGATTGGTGGCCATATTTCTCTAATCTCACCTTCTAACATAGCACAGTAACTTACATCTAAGTATGTGTGACAGTTTTTCATATGGCCATTATGAAACTTATCCTATAGTCAAAAAGAAGAAATACTGATTCAGTTCTCCCAAATAAGTTTACTATTTCAGATAATGTTCTAAAAGTGTATTGCCTCTTTTATGTACTAGTAATGCTCATATGGCATGGGAGATTTAACATGCATCATTATCCCATTTAGTGCAATGGATATTTTCTCCTGTGTGGATATATGGCATATGTAGCAAATAAGCAAAGATGAAAGATACAGTGCATTAAACTATCGCTATTGCCCAATTCAGCATTACTTAGCAATCGGAAAGGATACAGTTAGTTCCCAAAGCATCTGGCCAATTAATAGAATTTTCGTTTTGGAGAAATCCAATTCAATGAAATTTATATTAAATGCATCAGCTTGTCAAGTGATAACTTAAATATTTTATTTTTCCACAAGAAATATCATTTCCTCACTCCTGCCCATGGCTTTCACTGATATACACATAGTTAGCCTAAGATGGGGATTTCAAGGGTGACAAAATGTCATTTATGTAATAAGTGTTACTCTCATATTCAGTTTCAAGGATTTCTTATCAATAATTTAGAAAGAATTAATAATATATTTTAATACATGCTAGAAGTAGAATAAAATTATTTATAAATGCTTAATAAATGTTTGATAACACTTTTGCCATCCATGTTATAAATGATAACTCAGTGACTATAGATACCTTGTTAAAAATTAATGCCCAGTGGTTATGGTTATTCTATAACAGCTTGGAAAAAAGTTATTGAAAGAGTGAATTAACATTGTACATACACTCTATAAACCAATTACGGCAAAATATGTAAGCTTTGAGGTAGTTTTTCGGAATTGTTGGGTTATTATAGCTGATGATATTTACTCAGGGCTAGTGATTTTCTGTGCATACTACCAAAAACACTAAGATATAGTTTCTCTTAGACCTAAATTTCAATTCAATAGTTGCAAAACTTTGATTTGTTACATCTTGAGAGATGACTATTTTAAGGAAATCATATTTAAATCATTTACACTGAAAGACAAACTCCGAACTTCATTTTCATGTAAGGAGGAAGTGAAGGCTGTAACATAGGGCCATAACTTCCTAAGGTTTTTAATTTGGAATTATCACCCATTCTGTTGAATTTTTATAAAGAAAATTGTGGATTTATAAGTAAGACAAGGGGGCTCTGACAGATTAGCTAGACCAACTCTGGACAATCATTGGGATCACAGGTATGTCATCTAGTTCTCTCTCGCATCATAGTAAAAGGAGGAGCTAAATTACAATTCTAGTCTATATAATGTATGTACCCGTCTCAGAACTGTCCATATTATTTATATATATAACATATGTGTGTAACACTTTATAAAACTCATCCAGCATTTATGTTAATGCCATCCAATATCCTTATCTCAATTCGTATCTAATAAAATATACTTTTCCTCAGCTTTTCTCAATGGCTGCCTGTTGTTTTCTGAATGATGTTTACATAAATTTCCATTTTCTTATAGCTAGAGGGCCAGGATACAAGTATGGAAGTTTCAATTTAGGCACCAAGGCTATAACAGATACTGAAGAGATCCGAGACAGGTCAATATGCAGATTTATTTGCAGAGAGGTATAGCCGTTATGTGAGCCAACCTGCTCGCTAAACGAGGAAGAGGGTGTTGCCACCCCTCAACTCATGTCTGCTGTGAGGAACGGATAGAGATCACTCTTCGAACTTAACATATGTCCACTGATAATTCTGAAGATGAGAGACTATGGCTAGTGGCCTAATGCAGATGGCACAGTGAGAAAGAGTTGTTTCCTTTATCATCAGGTCAAAGGTAAAGGAATTCCTGGGAACAAAATGTGATATTCTCAATAGGAATGTTGATTTGGGTTATTCTAAAAGGACCCTGTTCAAGAAGTATTTTGCCAAAGGATACATGCCTATCAACATAAAGAGATTGTGGGGGCAGCAGGAATAACCAAGTAGGACTGGTGGAGGAAGCTTTCTGGCAAAAGCCAGCTTTAAATCACTATAGATACACATTCATCCTATTGAATCAGGATGTAGGCACTAGCGATACTGAGTGTGCACTGGATGGGGAGAGGAAACAAATATACCAGGGGCCGTGGGAAATGGTGAATGAAGGCTTGTCTGTCCACACAGCTGCACCAACTTAATGCACCAAGAAAGACATACAAACCCAGCCCCAGCACACTTATTTTTATTAGCTTAATAAAATAATTCAAAAGTTTAATAGGGGTACAGAAATAAACATGAGTATGGATAGTAGCAATGAAATAAAACACTGGAGTGAATTGAAAGGACTGTAAGCATGTAAGAAAGAGTAAACATCTCCACGGGCGAGGAGAAGCCAATCACAGGTATTGATTGAAGAGGTGAAGAGTTAACCTGAAAAAGTAGACACAGTACTCAGGGAGGGATGTATTATATGCAACATGTATTATCCCAGGATGAGAGAGAATGAGTTATATGTAGAAATGTAAAGTAAGTTTTGTTGTATTGTAGCAAAAACTTTGAGTTGAAAGACTCAGAAATATAAGAAACTCAAGAATCAACTAAAAATTAAGCAATGACCTACTCTCCTCTGAAATGGTATGCCATGTATTACTTAAGCAATTTACTTCATACTTATGAAGAACTGCCTTTCCTCATTAATACTATTTGACTTTTTGTTTCCTCAATTAAATTATAAACTTTTTGAGAGAAGAAACTGATTGCTATTCTTTGCTTACTCCCAAGGCACCAAGCCCAGGGCTGGGTACCTAACAGGCGCTCAATAATCATTTGTAGATTTCAGGATTAGTCACGACATCATGTAGAGACGGTCACACATTTGTGCTTCTTTCCTTCACTATATTAGATGCAGTGGTAGTAGGTAATTCAGTCAGGTAAGGCTAGGGCTCTGGTAGTCTATGAAAAAGGGAAATTAGGGGACTTGCGAAATACGAAGAAAAACATCTATACAATTTTGTGACAGCCTGAATAGATGATGACAGCAACTCAGGTGCCATTTTGGAAAATGCCAAAAGCATTGTTGAAGGCAAAATCACCTGAGCAGGTGCCTTTATGCAATCAGGCAGTGCCATGAAAGATCTAGTTATCACAGGAGGCTTTTTCTCCATCTCCTTCCTGGCTTGCAAATACTGTCAAGCTACATTAGCACCAAAAAGAGTTAGATTGCAGTGACCTTTCCTAATCCACTGCACTTATGTTTGTACTTTTCTTGCAATAAATGTAACATTACAATTATTAATGTCAGCATTTTCTTTGGAAACAGTGGCAAACTCATTAAGAACACAGCCAGGTGTTGCCAACCCCAGGTGCAAACCTAGTGGTTAGTGAGATGTAAATAACTCTTTATGGAAAATTTGCAGTCTAACGAATTAGCAGCCTCACACAAAGCCAAACTAGTTTCCTGTGATTAGCTTCATTACACCACTAGCTGCTTTAGTGCAGGTCAAATATAAAAGAAGCATATGCCCCTCTTTTTAGGATATAAATCACATTAGTATCTACCTCATTTCCCATTTTTTCCAAAGAGATGTCAACCTTTTCACAAAAATGTTAAAAGATCCTTGCTGAAGGGTATGTCAGGACACTTGGTATTATTTTGGTCCCTTTCTCTGAGATGCATGCCCTGTTAGCAGTGATGTGTTTTGCCCAACTACTAAGATATTTGTTAGACCTTCTGCTGTTCCCATATTAAACTTGCTATTTAAAGGAATGGCGTCTGCTGGTGGGGGCAGAGAACAATACTTCAGACCCTTGTACAACAGCTGCTCAGTGGCTGACAGCTGCTTTGGGGGGTCCTTTCCTGGTTTGCATGCTGTTTTTAATTTCTCTTTCTATAATCTCTGAAACAAATGCCAACGTGATTATGATATGAAAAAAGTGAGTATTTTGGGATCTTAAAGTCCAGATGAGCAAATCTGCGAGGTTCCTCTGACTGCTCCTTTTCATTACTTGATGCAGTCTTTACATATGTCCAGACACTTGGCAGGGGTGCGTATTTCCATGAATGTCGTAATAACACTACCAAGAAAGTGAACAAGCTTTGTGTGCCATGACAGCTGTACTAATATGTAGCCCACAGGAAATGCATTTGATTAATGCAGTTTACACTTGATAAATTGAAAAACGGCTATTTTTAACTTTTCCTTTAACCCAAGGAGACTGCATATTTTTACTTCATTGATGCTGTTTTAAGTAATATAGGTATTAAATGTGATGATTTCGATGAAATACGTTTGTATCGTGGAAGTCAGCCACTAGCTAGAATGCCTTCGGCAAGTTACTTAACCTCACAGGGAAAATAGGAGTAATAAGTCCAACCTCATAAGGTTGTGGTGAGTAATGAATGAGATGCTTTGTAATTAACTATCAATTAATATTGAATATAATGTGTTCATAAACGTTGGCGTCCTCCCGTTTCAGTAAAATAGCAATCAATGTAATACAGTGCATATTTTAGTTCTTCAGTAAATACACATTGATTAAAGATAAATCATGTTGTTGTTGCTGTTCATTTGTTCACATCAATCATCTCAAGTGCCTTCCTTGCCCAGTATCCCTCACCTGCATCAATACTGCTCATAGGAAGCACTCACTGCTAGGAAAGAAGACTGACTGTGAAGCACACATGTGTGCCCTGCAGTCTGCACATCTGGCCTTATCTTAACCCATGTAAAAGTGCAGAGCACAAGAGGAATGCACTTCAACCAGAATATGTGTCTACCGTGCTGGCCCCAGTAGATTCAATAAAGTATTTGTTCATTTCCCATATAATGTAACCTTAGAGCTTGGTCAGCAATGTGTTAAATGTTACATTATAAGAAAAGTAGAAGGTATTTTCTTTAATCCTGAGGAATAGGCTATCTGGTTGTAGAAATAAGACAAATTATATAATAGTGTAGTGGTAGAGTCTTGCATTAGAAGTGAAAGAAACTGGATTTCAATCTTCACCCAAAATTTCTAGATAGATTTGTAAAGTTAAGCAAAATCACTATTTTTTAAGGTTCAGTTTCATCCTCTGTGTAATATGAATATAATAATAATAATAACAATAATAATCTTTTTGACTTTATGATATCGCAAATATCAATTTAGTAAGTATAAGAAGAAATGCTCTAAAACTGAAGGAGCCATTTATTAGCCATGGAAGGGACAGGACTGTGTCTTTTATTTTATTTTTTTTCAAGTCACTTTATACCCATCTCCCAGGCCAGTGCATTCAGTAGGCTTTCAACAAAGTCATTGAATGAATAGTTAGAGGAAAGAGCCAGAATCACTTTAGGGACAATTATTGAGTTAAACTTAACTAAGAAGTCTCATGGATAGGAAATTTATAAGATTCTGCCTGATAGACTGTGATCATAATTTCAGAAGAAATTAAAAATAGTAGGTTCAGATTAGTCTTAAAAGAACTGACTTAGTTATCTTAAGCTGGATCTAGAAGGAAGCACAGTAATTTCTTTTTAATTCACAAAATTGTTCTATTAAGTTAGTTATTTGCCATTGTTAGTTTATCTTATCCTCATAATAACCCTATAAGGAACATACTTTGACTTTTGCCATCACATGTAAAAGGATATAAAGGCATAGAAAGGTTAACCACCTTGCCTTCAGTCACACAGGTAGTTAGTCACAGTGGTTTGGCTCCAGAGCCCATGCTTATAACATTATGCCATCCTGCCTGTCTCTGCATGATGGAGATTTTGTCTCTGCAAATAATATATTAATTTTTTAAACCTTTGTCGAAGAAGGCATTGGAAATGGTAGTATGATTGAGAGAAAACAGGAATTGGAGATTTACTGTAATGAGTAATCTTTTTGGCACAAAAGTTCTTTATAATCTAGTCTTTACTTTTTGGCACAAAAGTTCTTTATAATCTAGTCTTTACTTTTGTAAAATCAAGTATATACACAAGTCCACATCTTCATTATGTATATACATCTCCTCCATACATTCTCATGATTATTCATAGCTGGGAGTATTTTCTAAGATGCATTATGCTCTCTCTCAGCTTCTTTTCTCTATTCTTTCTGTTTCTTCTGCAGCCACCCCACTTCCATCCTCACCCTCACACACTTTTTCCTAAGACCAAGCTCAAACACTCACTCTCTCCTCTGGGAAGGCCTGCCACACAATCAGGTAGTTTCTTCTCCATGTTCTGTTGCACTTTTTGAGAAATTGATTATAATGATCATACTGTGTTACCTAACGATCACAGTTATCTCTGAAAGCTTCATAGGGGTGAAAAAGTAATTAGTCTTAAAAAAAAAAAAGAAAGAAAAAGAAAGGTGATATGTTCTCTGCAGTGGGTGAAGATAATCTTTCTTGCAATTTAGCTTTTGATACTTTTCACATTAATTAAGATTAATAATCTTATAGATTATTCAGTCATTTGCCATTCTATGTTACATTCTCTCCAGTTACATTTATAAATAAGGAAATCTAGATTCTGAAGGAAAACAAAAACTTCAGTTCTCAAATTTATAGAACTTGTAAGTGATAAGATTAGCTCTCTAGATATACTTTAATGAAATATGTTTAGTAATAAAAAACTAATGCTTATTGACCATTTGTGATATACTAAGCATATGCTAAGCACTTTTCATGGAAAATCATATTCAATCACAATATTATCTTTTTTAAAACTGCTCTAAGAAGTCAAGTAACTTGTCCAAAATCATATAGTTACCAAAATATGGCACAAGAACTCAATCCCAGTCTGACCCCAGAACTTAATTAAGCTCTTTATCATTTTACTATAGGACTTTAAGATAAGTGG
>NW_011888873.1:5507673-5521143 GCF_000151845.1 Pteropus vampyrus | reverse complement strand
TATCAAGAGAGGATCTAAGGATGTACATTGTTTGCAACAAATTTTCAGGTTGTTAAACATCATAAACAAAGCACTTCTATAAATTGGAGCTTCCTTTCTACAATCCAACAAATAAGGGTCTCCAGAAGCAATGCTATTAGGCGAAGAGTTTAACAGTATCTCAGCCCTTTGCTTTTCTAATCCTTGGGTGGAAAAATCATTAATAAATTCTTCAGAACCTTTTTTTTTTCCCCCTTTTGTTGTTCTTGGATCAAAGGTAACATCGAACTGTGGGCCTTTTGCACTTGGTAATTGCAGAACTAGGGGATGGAGGTAAGAAATCAGTTTGGATACTATGACAGCTTATCTATGGTACAGGAGCAGGTTAATCTGTGAGACTAAGATGCAAGTATTTAATTAAGAGCATATAGAGGTTTCTTTTCACATGAATATGTAGTAAGACAGGAAAATTTCTGTTTTAAGGGACAGTTGGCCAAAGTTTCATACTTCTCAAGCCATAAAAATCAGAGACACCCCCTGAATTCCTTCTCAGGAGTGACATCTGTGTTTTCGAGGTTTATCTACCTCAACTTGTGTATAAGTGAGAACTATGGCTTTACATAAATCAATTATTTTGAATGTCATTTTCTTTAAACTATTTTACAAATGTCCTCATAAATCTTTCCCTTTCCTTCTTAGTAGAAAGGAACATTGCAGTAAGAAAAGTAAGAAAAAATAGTTTTGCTAGTTCAAGTAGCAGGGTCAGCAAATGCCACGTTATAATGGATTTTTTTTAAACATTTTTATGATGCTACCCATTGCTTATCCTGTGCTTCGCTAGTTGAGAAATCTGGCAATTATTAGCCTAACGGACAGGATCCCAGGGCTCTAAATGCACAGGGGCTGTAATTTTCCAAGCATTAGAGCCCATATCCTGTTGTCCTCACTCCTTCGAGGTCACCAGCACTTTACTCCAGTATTTACATATCATTTTTTTTGTGACAAACGAACATGATGCCTTTAATGGATTCCATAATGCCCATTTGGTACTTAGCTTTGTTCCCTACTTGCCTCTCACAGGGTTCACCCACACGGAGTAGAATTGTCTGTTTGGGGGTCAAGGCTGGAGGGTGGGGCACAGGATGAAGACTGATTTCGATTCAGTGGAAAAATAGTGTTTTTAGAGATGAGATGTATATTTATCCTCTAATCAGAGGTCGTGAAAACTGAGGAAATGTTATTTAGAGAGGTAATACATTTTGTTTATTGTCAAAGAAAACTTTTATTGTGTTCTATTTATAATACTTGTTTCCTTGATGAAGCTAGACTAATTATATAACTTTTACTTTTTAAATAATCATAAAGGGCAGTCTATCAAAATAAACAATTTGATCAAATTTCACTTATTTACAAGATAATCCTATTAAAACACTAATTTATATCATCTTTAAACATTCATGCAGAATAATAATTACTCTACTATCTACCCAATTGATATTACAAATTATTTTATTAGAAATAAAATAGAACATCAACAAGTAACAAGTAAATAAAGCTTCATGTCTGGCCAAGCAATTATTTAGTCTTTTTAAAGCAAATTGTATTAAGTTTTCTAAAAAATGTTCTTCTACTATCTAAGAAAGATAATCTATAAAAGTTAAGATGTTTGCTCAGAACATTGTCTTTGTTCCTTCAGTCCCTAGGATATTCTTTAGGGCATAATTGCTGCAATGAATAATTTTTCATGAATAGTATATGATGTATTCTATAGCACAGAGATGAAATTTGTGTTTAAATATGCAGAGAACTAGACTAGTATGTAATGTTTGTTTCCAATTTGTTCTTTTTTAGCACAGCGGGACACTAATAATAGGGCAGGGAAAGGGTACAATGACTTCTCAAGGTAGCTTCAACTCTTGTTTGCTACTTCCTGTAATATGAGGTGGCAGGTCATTGAAACACAAAGGAATTATTTTGAAACAAAAATACTGCATCTATTCCAAATAACTCTATATTTAAAATTGACATTTTTTTTACGATCTATTCTGTCTTTCGGCAAATCATTAATACACTTGAATTAATTCTTCTACAGAAGTCTTTAGGATGACAACAGACCATAAGGGGCTGCTGGATAATCCTTAGTTGTCCTCAAGCTAATTGTGCATGAAAGTCATGGCGAAAGTATGTGCCAGCCTGGAGTCCCCACAGTTGTTTCTTCCAATTATTATTTGAGTCCATCGTCTGACCTTAGACAAGATATGGACCTTCCTTAGCTACATGCAATCATATATTATAGCTTGGGACTGTTGTAAGGACACAGTGGCCTCACAGATCTTATATTCTAGTCAGAGGAATGGAGAATAAATAAGTATATAAATATTTAAATAAGATCATTACAAGTTGCCACTGGCGCCCTGAAGGAGGAAATAAACTTACTGCTCTGAGAAAGAATAAAAAGGGTGAGTCTATTTTAGACTTGTGTTTCGGGAAGATAGCAGTTGGAAGCATAAGTGCAGGGAACAGCCAAGACCATGATATATCAAAATATGTGATCAATGTCACTTTCCAGCTTATTATAAGATCTACAGTCATAGTTATGGAAGGGCATTAAAAATTTGAAAATGAAATATAAATGTTTAGTGTTGTGAATATTTAAGAGGATATAGAAAGTTGGTTTTCCTTCCTCATCTACTGAGAGGACTATATGCACATGACCAACCTTAGTCCACTGCTAGAGTAGGAAAGGGGATGGGACAGGATTCAAGAAGTCACTACAAATGCAAAACTTTGTTTGATAGTGCAATTTGGAACTATGTGATGTCACCTAAAGCTTAGCTATGTTGTTCTAATTTTTAAAATCATTTGGTTTAATGTTACCTTTTAATATAGTAACATCCATTATAATATAAACACATGCAGTTTTTCACATTCCTGAATTTTAGCATAGGGTTATTTAAGTTTTAAAGATTTAATAAACTGTAATATAAAAAGCCAAGCAGAAGCACAGAAACATTTTTCTCTAACAGCAGGTCCCATTTAATTTAATCTTGGAATATATGATTTATTAAGAAGAGATACTGTTAGAAAAAAATGAAAAACATTGTTTTTGGCCATATGTTATGGTAAAACAACATATCTGAATATTTCAAAGACAGTAAATTTGGTTCACATTGAAGTAGGCTTTTTAAAAAAAAATTCTGTTGACAGTATGAAGCATATGCTGGGAACATGAGCCATAATTAAGCAGTAAGACACAACAGGGTGTGTGTATGTTGTGTTGGGAAAGTGCCATATACATGGTGTGTAAAATGTGAGGCCAAAAAGAGAGAAGCCCAGAGCCACCATGGTGATGGCAAAATTCCAACCCAACATAGCGTATGCTTACGGCATGCTTTTGCCATGTTAGCATGCCCTTATTATGAGTCATGTCACTTTACACTATCAATTCTAGTCAGGAATGACAGTGGGTAAAATAGAGTACACATACTTTGTAATAAAACTAGATCTAGTCTAGGTCATATAATACTTTTAGTAAATTTATTAGTATGACATTGGTTAATAAAATTATATAGGTTTCAAATGTACAATTCTATATTACATCATCTGATATTGCATTGTGTGTTCAACACCCACAGTCAAATCTCTTTCTGTCACCATATATTTGACCCTCTTTTCTTCTTTTCAAAGTATTTTATTATTTATGTTTGTTCAATCATGAATGACTAGCATGAAATCAGACAATATTTGTAGCCATATACAATAGTCAAAATGCCGGTATCCCTTGAAATATGATGAATAATAACTTTGATATGACCTGGCCTGAGAATGTTAAAGAATTATAGGGTTCTTGTAGAACTTGTTGAATCTGAGAAATCGGTTATAAAAAGAGAAAAGAAACAGAAGAAAATATCAAACTATGTCTCAAATTTATATTCCAGTATTTAGTTTTCTAGGATATTTTTATGTTTTTTATAATAAAGCTCTTAAAATACTTTCATATTTAAAAAAATCTTAAGATGTAATTTGAATTAAAAAAATAAATAATGCTTTTAACCTATTTGCAACATATAAAATTGATGCAGATTACATAAGGAACAATTCAATGGTCTTCTGGTAGTATCCACATTACAGCTGTCCCAAATAACAGAGCCAATTGACAAGGTAAAAATGCTGCTAGAGAAATTGTTGTTTTAGGTTAGAGCCTATGTTGCCACACTCTTGACCTTCTCTCTGATGGCCAGTGTGTGTTAGTTACCTTATTTCCCACAGAGGGACTTCAGTCTGGGGAAAACAAATGTACACGACCGGGAACACAAGACTCACTTCCCTTTCTTTATAGTGTGCAACTGAAGGATATTCCAGGTGAACACAGGAGGAGCTGTATATCTTTATAGGCAGGAGGGCCATGAAAATAAGCAAATAATTAAGAAAACAAACTAAGATGAAAGTAAACTGTCATGCATAAGCTGAGAAAGGGAGGGATTGGTTTTTGTAAAATAGTTACTTTTAGTGGGACAAGTAAGAAATAGGTCTATTGTCATTGAAATGTTGTTTCTATACTACACTTGCTTTTCTGCTACTAATACGGACTGGAAAATAAACTTTCCTCTGGAAAATAGGAGAAAATTGTTTATTCTTTATTCACCATAATTGAGCCTGAAAATTTCAAGTAACGTGGCTCAGATGGAAAATGCCACAATAAATACAATGCTGGTCTAGTTCAAGTAGCAGATGTGAAGCATCTGCTAAGGCAAACTATACCTTTCAAAGATAATTTAAAATATAAACAGTGAGATAGGAACAGTTTGTCACATTTTTCTATTTTTTATATGACTTCAGATTCATCTAAGTTTAGCAAAAGCATTTGAGGCCTATCGCCTAGACTCAAAAATGAATTTATCTGAAGGTGATTTAAAATAATGTATTTTATAACTGCTAAGATTTAGGGGAATTTTATGATCACAAAGGTAATTCCATATAATCCTCTATTAACTCTGCACCACAAGTTATACAGGTACAAATGGAGGAAAACTTGAAGAGACAATATACTAATAAAGTATTAATATATAATATGATTATAATAGAAACATAATAGCCAATGTTTATTAGTGCTTACTAGGTGCCTGGCATTCTACTGATACTTTGCATGCATCATTCAACTGTGCATAGCCTCAAAGTTAAGTTTATATTTTTACTTACTAAACCTGGCAATTCTCCTCATGTTAGAAATAAGAAAAGCGAAGTTTAAAGAACTCTCTCCAAATCACAGTCAGTAAGAAATTAGGTAAGACTGGACCAGGATCATTTTTCATTCCAAAGCCTATCTATATTTTAACTTATATGGTCTACTTTAGCGTGCTCTAATGAAACATTGCAAAAGTTCAATATGCAGAAAGACTTAATGACAAAAATAATATGTAGAATTTATCTCATTGACAATGACTTTTTAATACTACTAGAATGAAGAAAAGTGTAGTTCAGTTTTCTTTGAATTTAGATTCGGCATATTTACTGTGTCTTTGTAGAAGAATTGTTTTCCTTTCAACTTGATTTGAATAAGCACAACTGTTTTTTTTTTAATTTGGGCACAAAACTCTCTTTTGCCAAGTTTCAAAAGAGAATGAGTAGATAGACACTCATTTGAGAGAGACAGATCAATAGAAATAGAATTCTACAAATATTGAAAAGAAATATATTTTTATGTGTTTCTTCCCATCATAAACCTCACCAGACTGAATAACTTATATGTAAGAAATAAATTAATAGTCAATTAATTATTCATTGTGTGCCCACAATATGACCGGCAATGCACCATCAATTGTGAAGTTGATATATTCAAGATAACATAGGGCATTAGGTAGCTGGGGGGATAAGATGATTACCCCGAGAGCCAGACTATCTGGGTTCAATTTCCTGCTCTATCACTTACTAGCCATATGTCACTATGATCAATTTTCTCATCTGTAAAATGGGGATACTCATAAATACTAGCTTCTGTTGGGAAATACAATTGAAAAAAAAAATCTGTCAATCCGAAACCCCTATTCGCAAAGGTAGAATAAAAAAAAAACAAAAAAAAAAAACAGTTTTATCATTGGATAAGCATTAAACCAGGATGCACGTCTCAGGCAAACCACTAAAGAAATTCAAAGACAGAAAGAAATTGCACCATTTATATAGCCAAGCACATAGAATTCATGACATAGTCATTCTCAAGATTGTCAATAACTAATCCTCAAGTAAGAGTACTTGACAGCACTCAGTCTGGTGTTGGTTCTCCATAAAGGTTATTGGACTGAACTATGCAGTTCAACTAGTGGTGTAAGAATAGAAGAGAGTTAACTTTCTGAGAATTGTTGCTCTAGAAGGAATTCAAGGGAGCAAAAGTGGTTTGGGAGAGTTTCCCAAGCAACACTAAGGGCAAAATAGATATATAATGGGTTAGAACTCTATGGTTATTAATGTTTCTACAAAAGAGTTTAGACTAACAGTATACTCAAAGAAATTTGAGAGTGGAGTTCATACTCAATTAGGATTTGTATAGACTACTCAATAGAATGTCAAAAGGTGGAGGAAGTTTATTTTGAAAAATTATATTATCCTTGCCCCATTAAAATCTACTTGCTGTTTAAAAGAATTTCTCCAGTCACTCTACCCAGAAAGAATTGTAGGTTCCCCATTAAGCTGCTTCTTAATTGTGTTGCATTAATATTTTATAAGGCAATTTTGTTGATATAATCATCATATTGAGATTGATTCACGAAAAGGGAAGGATCAGTTCATTTCAGATATCTGCACTATTTGTTGTTGTTGAGTAAAAGAACTTTCCTTTCCTCTACAGAATTGGATTTCATTATCCTAAGGACATTCATGCTTTATTCAGAATTTTCTGCCTATTTGAATTGGCAAATTCAGTACCGGTTCTTAACAATGAAGTCTCAGAGGAACATCTCTTTTTATGTTGTCAAAATGTTTTTTTTCTTCCTATCATAAGAAAAAAGAATGTCATAATGCCAAAGTGCCATAGGCTTTGGCAAAACATTTATCATGTACAGAAAAGTTCAAACTCTAAATTTTTTATAAGTATTTGTCCTCCTTGCTAAGATAAGAGTCTTTGAGAAGAGCAGTATGGTCAATATTCAAGGTGGCTTGTCTTTTCCAATTCTTAATAAACCTGTGCAGCCCTTTAATTATTTCCCTTTGTTTAGACTTAGTAACATAATTTAATATCTAAAAAAACAAAGAGAAAACAAATGAAAACAAAGAGAGAGAGAGAAACTGTGTTATCAGTCATCATTAAGAGGAATTAAATAAGAAAAAAAGAGAAACTTTTCAAAAAAATAACGATTTTAAATTATCTCAGTACTAACTAAAATTCTTCAATTGCTAATCATAGACCTTGTCTGATATTCTATATAAGCACCTAAATTATGTAATTTATCTTTAACTTATTAAGAGACATTTTCTTTAAGAATCAAATTGTTGATTTTGTTGTTCTGTGATTTATAATGATTTTAAGGTTTTGGTGAACAATTAGTCTTCATCACTTTTGAGACTGCTTTCTCAAAAGCACATACCTCAATATATGCATAACTTCATGTACACTACAAAAACCCCACTGTTAAAACTCTAGTAGAAAACTTGAGGGAACACCCTCACTCGGGCATAAGTGAGTTTGACTGCTTATTTATTAGTGTGACATGTTGTGTTTAAGTGCCTACTAAGCCTTAAAGAAAATGTTACAGTTGTATATTTGATTTGACATTTCCCAAAACCAACAGAAAAATGAGAGACAGTATCTTTAGAGTTTTCAAAAGTAATGGTACATTCTGAATATATAGGAATAAATAAAAAATACTATGTTTATATAAATACTGAGAAATATATTAAGCTAAAACTATATGATTAGAAACCTTAGAAACCTGACCGATAGCCGTATAGTGTCGATTATCAAGTAACTTTTGCACTTATGTGAGTTTCAGTAGAAAGGTCTTTATGACTTGAAGATCTATTAATTTTGCTTAGGTTTTATTTACTTTATTATACCCAAGGCTTTATGGTAAAGAACAGTAGAAAATAGGATTTTGCATGTAGTAAAAACCCATTCTCTGATAAATCAGTGCATTCCAGATTTAACCATGGGTCTAATCCTATTCCCCAATGTTAAGATAAATTTTGCAAACCATTATACAGAAAATTATCTGCATCATCTTTATCTTTTATTCATTTTATTGTCTTAATCTACAACTTGCTCTACTATATTGGAGTTATGATCAAATTTTTCATCTCAACATTTATGAAAAATCAATAGCAGGAACTCAGATAGACAGAATTTAAATTGGTGTCTAGAGAAATCTCTCAATGCCCTCCTCTCTCACTTATGGAAGAGGCCAGAGTTGTGGCTCTAGAGTATCTCCCATTTACAGACTGATTTTCAATGAAGTAATTCTAGTCATAAATCTTAGTGGGGAAACGCTGTCGTTGAACACCGTAGGTGTTGCATTAATTAAGAGGAATGTTGGGTCTGGGTAATAGTCTACTTACCTGAGGACCTTCTTGCAACCCAGTGTTTGGGTGCACTCAGCTATAAAATTATACTGATTTAACTCTGGCTATTGCAACGGGGATTTCCAAATGCTAAGTGCACGTACAGAATTTTAAAAGTATACTACTTCCTAGTTCCTTTTGGACATCAAAGCTTTTGTCTCTAAGATAGAAACATCAGGGTTGCTTGAAGGTCAGACCGAGGATAAACCACCGGAAGTAAACCTCTGTGCGGAGGGCTATGCTCCATAAGCACGGCTGCGGTTGCTCAACTACTACTTCTAGGCTCTGATAACTGTTCCTTTAGAGACAAATGAAAAAAACAAAACAAAACAGGAAATTGCTTGATTTTCCTTGATTCAATGGTTCTTAAAAATTAAAACATTACAGCTTAGAATCAATAGTGAAGATAAAGAAAATTTTAATAGTTTGTAGTTATTTTAATATGGCTATGAAGTTCTAGATACCCCAATGTACTACATAAATTTTCAGAAATTAATTTTGTATTAATAATTTCAGTTGACCAATTATATTATATAAAATATGACATATCAAAGTATCCCAAAATGCTATATAGTTTTGATATAGTTTTTCATTTTTTATAAGGCCATATGATTTTCTTTATGGAAACTCATTATTTGATGTTGCACAAACAAAAATATAGGAACTAAAAATGCCACTGTGAGTCAAAATTGAAGGATCTTTTTTTTTCTCCTAGTAATAAATTAGTCAGTAAGAATAAGAGATGAAGGATACCTGAAGCTTCCCTTGACATGTAATTCTTTTTGAATTGCATCATTCCAATGTGTTTATGTGCCTTCCTGTCACATTATGAGATATAATACAGCTCTAGAAAGATTGGCAATAAAGAAATCTTAAATACCAGAAATTAATTTCCTCAATGGTTCCCGAAAAATTTTATTAGCCTAGAGGGTTAATTTTACAGTTTTAGGGCAATCATTATTTATCATCTCTTGGTTTACGGGAAAGAATTAGAGTTATTAGCTATTAAATTATCCATGAAAATTTGACACTCCTCTAGACCAAACAAACCCTGGGGCTTGCTGATTTTCCCAGTGTGAAACATCTGTGGCTTCAACTAGGAAGAACTTACATTGTCTAATTAGATTTCTAAGAATTATAAGGTTCAAATACTCCGTTATTAGAAACCTGAGAATTAGCACAAAAGTTTAAATTCTCACTTATTAATGTTTATTTAAAACATTCTTAAGAATTATATATATTTTTTTTTTCCTGGGAGATTGACTTGTAATTTACTCAAATCAACAAAGAAATACCTATGATCAAGAGATTGATCTTAGATAACATGCCTGATTAAATATGTATAAAATTGTTCTAAAATTTTTTGAAAGCAAATTTGACAATGATGAGAAAGTACTGGAGAAATTCTTAAACCTAATATTATCTCCAAACCATTGAATTAAAGACACATGGACTTGCTAAAGACATTGATGAGTCTCTACTTCTTGATTATCTCAAGAATAGAAGACAAACATCAACTTAAAAATTGTTAGTTTTACAAACTTCCTACATCTCTTTTCTCTCTGTACCTTTACCATGGCAAATGCTTAGAAGAAATTCAAGTCTAGGGTAGGGGATCGATGTTATTCTGTTGATTTTATACTCTCCTTGGCATATATTCCCCAAAACATCAACAAATTGTCTCTCAGATCTTTCCTAGAGAGGATACTGGGACTGAAATGTCCTTTTGTTTTGCAACTAAGAAAACAAATTTAAATAGGGAGAGCTGAGATGCCCATTCCTGTTCTAGGATGTAAACAATTTAGCAGAGTATTTTCTCCCAACTGTGTTGCTACCCATCATCTTAACCCTGCATTTTTAAGAATTTATCTCATCTAGGTTGGCTCCAGGGGTTATGTTGACAACAGAACCTTTCTGCCACTGTATATGAGGGGTCTCTAAATAACTAGAACTAGACATACTGCAAAATAGAATATGTGGATTTCACCTTAGGAGTAGAACATGTTTATTCTTCCTGTCTAGCAAAAAAGCATTATGTCTTATGCTAATGGATTTCAAGTATTTAATTAACTCATCATTTGACTCACAAACTGTCTCAGTTATTTAAAATAAGTGAAAAATAAACTTAAGTAGAATTATTCTAGCAAATATAAAACAATCTATATTTATGTCATATATAAATAAATAAACAATAATATATAATATGTGTTAAAATAGCCAATAATATATAATATATAATATATTATAATATATGTCATTATTATAATATAAATACATTACATAAATTTTAAAAGGAAGGTAATTTTTTCTTGGTATCAATTTTTTTAAATACTACCTAAAATATTTTTTGTTTATAATAATCTTAGTTTAACTGACAAATATAAAGATAAGTCAAAAATTAGAGAATCCCTATAATATTTCAACACAATTCTAAAGACATGAATTTAGTGAAAGAATTTTTAAAAACTCATTTTCTAGAAAACAACAATATAGAATATAAAGAGAGGGTATGGATAACTAAAGAAGCTTTGAAATATAGAAGAGAAATCTTGTATTTTATCAAGTAGGATAAATAGGTAAAGTGCAAAATTAACCAACCAATACATTTTAGTAAGCCATAGTTGATAGTAAGAAATGAATGAGCATTGATAACTACACCGTAGAAAATTCCAGTTTAGTCAAGAGGGCTGACACGAACAAAGAAAACTGTATCATAACATAAGTGCCATAAGAGGCAAAACAATAACTGCTACAAGAATTTTTAAGTAGGAATAATCGGTTTATATGAAGAATAAATACATGGAGAAAGCAAGAACTTAAAATATGTACGGGATTTAATGGATAAAAGGAGCCAGGTAAGTTCTCCCCTGGTAGGGTAAGAACATCACATGTGGGGAAGAAAGACAAGTCCAAACATGAAGAGCCAAAGATGATGAAGGTGGTTGGTTCATCAGTGTAGCTGGTGTGGAGTTCAGTTTTACAACCCCCACATTCCCTCTCCTACTCTCAGTATGAGGATATGTTGCCTATAACTTTGCGAAAATTAAATCCCAACTATCTGTATTAGTCTTTTCCAGCTGTCATAACAAAATACCACAGACCGTTCAGCTTAAACAGCAGAAATTTATTTTCTCACAGTTTTGGAGGCTGGAAGTCCATGATCAAGGTGCCAGTAGGGTTGGTCTCTGATGAGACCTCTCTTCCTGGCTTGCAGATGGCTGCCTTCTCACTGTGTCCTCATATGGCCTTTCTTCTAATGCATGCACATCCCTGATGTTTCTTAATCTTCTTATATGGACAAAGTCCTATTGGATCAGAGCCCTATACTGTGGCCTCATTTAACCTTAATTACCCTCTTTAAAAGCCCTGTCTCCAAGCATAGTAGTCACATTGTGGCTTAAGGCTTCCACATATGAAATTAGCAGTGGAGAGGAGTGGGCAGATGCGATTCAGTCCATAATGCTGCCTTTGCAACTCTAGCTTCAATTTCCCAAGATTGAACTGGGATGTGACCTTAGAAGGAGAAGAATCTCACAACCTTCACATCTAAACTCTTTCACCTGTTTCCCATGGTCATGTTGAGACTTAGAACGGTAAATCTGAGGAACAGGGTAGCTAATTTGTGGGCCACTAAATTAATTAATTAAAGGATAAGTCTTTGGAAATGTGGCCTTCAAAAGAAAAAAAGATGGTGAAAATAAAGTAACTCTCCAGTAAAAACTGACATGTAATGATAATTAAAATTAGATTTGGGAAATATGAACTGTAATTATACAGTCTCACTCTAGGTTAGTATTTCTAGCAACCCCCACTGACTTGAATAAGAAAACCTACTATGTGTGAGAGTCGTAACTCTATTTACTCTGCCTTTTAATTTTTAATGTTCTTGTTTCTATTTAATCCCATTAGAAGAAAATGGAGTAGCACATATCCTGTTAAAAAACTTCAACAAACAGAGGGAAAGAAGTGTGTACTAATGTCTTTTGAAAAATCTCTGGGCCCCTTTAACTTCAACAGCAACACTATATGACAATTCTGTATTCTCCAGCGTAGGGAGGAATACCCAGAAAGTAGGACCCAACATATAAAGCTGTTTTGGGCCTGAAAGTGTTTACTCAAGTTTCCCTCTGTCGTAAAAGGCCAAAAACCCTTTGAAAAAAAATTAAAAGTAATGAATTTTAGAATTTACCAAAGAAATCTATACTAGCAAACAAAATGATTTGCAAATCTTCTCTGAGTGTAACAAGAAGTACAGTACAATCCTAGATATTAAAATCAGTTTTCACATGCACAACTGCAAAGATTGTATCTCTTTTAAATATGATGTGTAAAAAAAGAAATCTGTCATACAACCATCTTATTCTTTTAAAGACATGAACATTTTTTAAGATTCCAAATACACTGAAATTAATCGAGACTCTTCTTTGGATTTGAAACTAACTCCTAATCATACAATAGGAGCACCTATTTCTTTGTCATCTGGAATTGATGAAGCTGTTAGATGTTAATTTAAGGGTGTCACTAGCAACCATTTTGGGAGTAAAGATTGATTTGAATAACAGTGGGTTTTCCTTGCGGTAAAGTAGAAAGGTAAAGTAGAAATACAATTAGAAAAGGAAGCTCATAATTTATCTCAGCTTTGTGTAAAAATATTATCAAAAAGGATAAGAGCAACTAACAAATGCTAAAATGTGCCAAGAATTTTAAATCTTTTGTCGAGTCTCTTTATTTTAGTTTGTCTTATGAATGTTGGTGAAAATTTCAGTATAAGTAAATTTAGGATCGGAATCTAGCTTGCCTAGGAGATATTGCTGATTCAGTTTCAGACCAATGCAATAAAGCAATATTGCAATAAAGTGAGTCACATGATTTTTTTCCTATGCATATAAAACTTAGGCTTACACTATACTATAGTCTATCAACTGTGCAATAGCATTATGTCTA
>NW_011888873.1:5469551-5506383 GCF_000151845.1 Pteropus vampyrus | reverse complement strand
AGAGAAGTGGGCAGATGCGATTCAGTCCATAATGCTGCCTTTGCAACTCTAGCTTCAATTTCCCAAGATTGAACTGGGATGTGACCTTAGAAGGAGAAGAATCTCACAACCTTCACATCTAAACTCTTTCACCTGTTTCCCATGGTCATGTTGAGACTTAGAACGGTAAATCTGAGGAACAGGGTAGCTAATTTGTGGGCCACTAAATTAATTAATTAAAGGATAAGTCTTTGGAAATGTGGCCTTCAAAAGAAAAAAAGATGGTGAAAATAAAGTAACTCTCCAGTAAAAACTGACATGTAATGATAATTAAAATTAGATTTGGGAAATATGAACTGTAATTATACAGTCTCACTCTAGGTTAGTATTTCTAGCAACCCCCACTGACTTGAATAAGAAAACCTACTATGTGTGAGAGTCGTAACTCTATTTACTCTGCCTTTTAATTTTTAATGTTCTTGTTTCTATTTAATCCCATTAGAAGAAAATGGAGTAGCACATATCCTGTTAAAAAACTTCAACAAACAGAGGGAAAGAAGTGTGTACTAATGTCTTTTGAAAAATCTCTGGGCCCCTTTAACTTCAACAGCAACACTATATGACAATTCTGTATTCTCCAGCGTAGGGAGGAATACCCAGAAAGTAGGACCCAACATATAAAGCTGTTTTGGGCCTGAAAGTGTTTACTCAAGTTTCCCTCTGTCGTAAAAGGCCAAAAACCCTTTGAAAAAAAATTAAAAGTAATGAATTTTAGAATTTACCAAAGAAATCTATACTAGCAAACAAAATGATTTGCAAATCTTCTCTGAGTGTAACAAGAAGTACAGTACAATCCTAGATATTAAAATCAGTTTTCACATGCACAACTGCAAAGATTGTATCTCTTTTAAATATGATGTGTAAAAAAAGAAATCTGTCATACAACCATCTTATTCTTTTAAAGACATGAACATTTTTTAAGATTCCAAATACACTGAAATTAATCGAGACTCTTCTTTGGATTTGAAACTAACTCCTAATCATACAATAGGAGCACCTATTTCTTTGTCATCTGGAATTGATGAAGCTGTTAGATGTTAATTTAAGGGTGTCACTAGCAACCATTTTGGGAGTAAAGATTGATTTGAATAACAGTGGGTTTTCCTTGCGGTAAAGTAGAAAGGTAAAGTAGAAATACAATTAGAAAAGGAAGCTCATAATTTATCTCAGCTTTGTGTAAAAATATTATCAAAAAGGATAAGAGCAACTAACAAATGCTAAAATGTGCCAAGAATTTTAAATCTTTTGTCAAGTCTCTTTATTTTAGTTTGTCTTATGAATGTTGGTGAAAATTTCAGTATAAGTAAATTTAGGATCGGAATCTAGCTTGCCTAGGAGATATTGCTGATTCAGTTTCAGACCAATGCAATAAAGCAATATTGCAATAAAGTGAGTCACATGATTTTTTTCCTATGCATATAAAACTTAGGCTTACACTATACTATAGTCTATCAACTGTGCAATAGCATTATGTCTACATAAAACAATGTACATACATTGATAAAAAATACTTTGTTCCTAAAAAATGTTAACCCTTTTCTGCACCTTTTAGAAAAGTGACACTGATAGATTTGCCAAACTCAGGGTTGCCACTGTTGCGAGCAAGAAAATAGCTACCGAAGTAACACTCTTGAACATATTTGTGTCCTTCCACAATGCTAGGTTAATTGAATGGAACCTTCTCAGATAAACTAGTCAAGTACCCATGCAGGTTAACACACAACACACAGAGAGGAGAGCTATAAAAGTCTTAGGCAAAGAAGTGAAGGGATGAAAGTTCTTAGTGTCACCAAAGCAAGTTCTGATGACTGGTGGTGTGGAGAAGTGCACTGTCAGTTGTAAACCAGTGGCCACAATGGGTCAGAAGGTCAGAATCTTTGGCTCTAGTGCACTGTCCATGATGCTATCTGGTTAAGCTTGAGGATTTTCTGTCTAAGGTGTTCGGCTTAAATGATGGACCTTACAAGGTGGAGTCCTCATGCTTATCAGCTCCTGCAGATGTGGCTGATAGCTCTGGGTTTTGGGTGTTCTGGGTACACCCTAAGTACATTCCCATTTAATAAGAGTTGACATTACTGTCATGACTCAAATGGAATCCATTTTGTAAAGTCCAACAAGTCCTCATTTCTTTATACTCGATGCAGCCACAAACCTTAAGTTTGTAAAAGAAAAGAAAAGAAAAGAAAAAAAGAAAGATATATCTCTGAAATGCAATAAAGAAAAGCACAGTAAAATGATGTATTCCTTTATTTCATCTAGAGTTGGTTTAACTGGATCCGAGGACATGTTTTGTAATGTTACTGAAGCATGAGGTTATTCAGAATTTAGATCATTGAAGAAATGTCACAATTTTCCAGAAACATTAATATTGCCAATATCTATCTGAAAAAAATGTAGACAGCTAATAATAGCTATTCTTCAAGAGAACTCATCCTAAAGGACTTTAAAAAATTACACAAAAATATTTCTTTGCCTTGCAGTGTAATTCTAGAAGTTTATATTACAACATTTAGATAGAATATGAAATAAAAAGTTGTTCTTTAATAGACTCCAATTTAGAGCAGAATATTTAGCAACGAAGTCTTTATTTTATGCTTTATAAGAGAACCTTTTGCGGTTTAACTAGATTTGAGAATTTAAGGATTTTAATGATTCTGTATTGTAGAACTTTTTATTTTATGCTTTATAAGAGAACCTTTTGTGGCTTAACTACATTTGAGGATTTAAGGATTTTAATGATTCTTTAATGTAGAACTTTTCTTCTAAACCACAGCCCATATAGTAAAAACCTCAAATAGTTTATTTTGAGTAATTTGCTCATTGGTTGACTTTCATATTTTGATAATATTATTTTTATAAGTCTATCATGGGGATTTTTTATATGCATTTCTATAATGTGTTAGGGAGGAAGAACTTCCCCTCTTCCTCTTACATTCTGTTTCTTGGACCTGTGAATTAAACTGACAAAAGAGATGAACAGGAGAAAAGGTCTACACATTATATATGTATGTATGTACACACACACACACACACACACACACACACACACATATATATGCGTATATACATATGTGTGTGCTTGCGTGTATGTGTGTGTGTATATATATATATATATATATATATATATATATATATATATTTATTTATTTATTTTTTTTTTTAAATTTTACCTTCATGGAGACTTCACAGAAAAGAAGTAAAACCCCAAAGAGGCAGTTAGACCCTGGGACTTATATCTCATTTTAACAAAAAGTAATAAATTATGAAAAGTAACTGAATAAAGGACTAGATAATTTGCTTCTAGGGATAATAAATTATGAGACAAGGACTAGAAAATATATAAGGGAAACTAATGGTGGGTAAGAATTATTTAGTAAGGTTTGTTTACACAGGCTCATCTCTATGCCATCTCTCCAATGATAAGGGTTATTTCTTTCTGGTATGGACAGGGGTTACAACTTCACAGGGGAAATTTATACCCTGCCTTTTAGGCAGATGGGGGAAGAGCAGAGAGCTCCTCCCGCATCTGCTCTTTTTCCAATTGCCTTCAGCTCTAAGAAATCCTTATATCAACAGTGGTATGTGTCTTATTCTGATCCCCTTCAAATGCATTCTGTTTATTAGAATGAATGATATGTAAGCTTTTTACTTGTTTATAATTGCCCCATTACTAAAAAGTATAAATATAAACATTTATATATTTTCTCCTTTGAATGATCTAAGCAAGATATGCTTTCTTTATAAATAAAAGTTTCTTAATTTAAGAAATGCTATTTATTGTTTTTACATTTGTGTAATGTATTTTGCTTTATATTTAGTTTTAAGTATACTAAATATTAATTGTTGTAGTTTAAAAAAAAAATACCTATGGGAGTGGGTAGAATGCAGGCACAGAATTCCCAACCTTAGACAATTTATTTAAAGTATCTGAGAAGATGAAGCCACATTGAGATTGGTAAGAGGAAAAATACGCAGAACAGGTTGGTCCCACACTGTTTGTGGTAGTTAAAAATTGGGAGGTATACTTCGCTGTGGAGGTCCAATAAGGAGAGAGGGGTCCCAGCCCCACAACAAGCTCCCAGGCCCAGGGTTCTAGTTCTGAGAAGAGAAACCCCCACAACTTCTGGCTGTAAAAACCATCAGAGATTGTGGCTGAGACTGAGAGCGGCTGAAGTCCCAGGAGCTCCTCTTAAAAGGCCTGCACACAGACTTACTTGCTGACAGACTCACTCACTCTGAGCTCCAGCACTGGGGCAGCTGCTTGAAAGGTGCCAAGGAAATACAATGAGAAAATGAGTTGTCTAGCTTCAGGGTTAGGGCTGAAAGGGCAGCATTTTCCAAAACAAAAGTGCTGGCAGAATCCATTGTTTCTTTTTGAGCCCTTTCCAATCCTGGCATGCAGACATAGGCAGCCACTATGTCTGAGTCTCCATCAACTTGGCCAATACTGGTCGCCCAGCCTTGGTGACCTCCTTAAACTCCATCCCACCCAACTCGCAGACCCAACCAACCTTCTTCCAATGTCTTTTCCATATAAAAAGCCTGTCCTGGCTCACACTGTGAACTTTCTTAAAATCTCTCAAAGGTTAAAAAACCATAAACGAGCATCATCTGACCTCTTTGTGTCCCATATCACTTGCTGAGCAGCCCAAACCTGGCACTGGCGGCAGCTGGTCTTGGGTCATGGCCTCTTAAGGTGACTCCAAGCCCAGCACAGGTGGCAGCCATTTACAGATTGCTTGGTGGCTCATTCCAGATGACCCTTGGTAGGGTACAAGCTAGGGCTGAATTTGGCCTGCAGTGTGCCCCTCCCAGGAAGCCCCGGGGCCAGCATGTCCTGTAGCCAGCTTCGGACATGCATAAGTAACACCAGGCTCCCTCTGATGATGACACACCCAAAGTACAGATGGACAGGCATTAGAGTCCTGCTAAAGTGAATCCTGCTTCATAGGGTCAGCCCCTGAACAACAATTCCTCCACTGTAGTAACTGGCCAGTCCTCACAACCAGTCAGCCTGAGGGTCAATCCTTTCCATTGACATACAAACAGCAACCAAGTCTCAACTACAATAGAAGGGCACACACAACCCACACAAGGGATACACTTGGAGCACCTGGCATAGGTGACCAGGGAGACTGCACCACTGGGCCCCATAGGACAACTACTACATAAGGCCACTCTACTAAGCCCGGGAGACATAGCAGCTATAATACATAGAAACAAACACAGGGAGATAGCCAAAATGAGGAGACAAAGAAACATGTCCCAAAGGAAAGAATAGTACAAAGCTCCAGAAAACCAAGCCAAATGGAGACAAGCAACCTACCAGACACAGAGTTCAAAACATTGGTTATAAAGATGCTCAATGATTTTACTGAGAACTTCAACAAAAAGATAGGAAACATAAAAGTGGAGATAGAAAACATAAAAAAAAAAACCAGTCAGAAATGAAGAATACAATAACTGAAATAAAGAATACATTAGAAGGAATCAACAGTAGATTAGATGAAGCAGAAAACTGAATCAGTATTTTAGAAGGTAAGGTATCAGAAAACACCCAATTAGAACAACAATAAGAAAAAAGAATACAAAAAACGAGGATAGTTTAAGGGGCTTTGGGGACAAAATCAAATGTACCATTTGCAGCACTGGGGCACCAGAAGAAGGAGAAAGAGAGCAAATAATTGAAAACCTATTTGAGGAAATAAGACAAAAAACTTTCACTAACCTGGCAAAGGAAATAGATATATGAGCTCAGGAACTGCAGAGCCCCAAACAAACGAACCCAAAGAAGCTCATACTAAGACACATAATTAAAATGTCAAAGGTTAAAGAAAAAGAGAGTATCTTAAAAGCAGTAAGAGAAAAGCAATTAATTACCTATAAAGGAACTCCCATAAGACTGTCAGCTGATTTCTCAACAGGAACTCTGCAGTCCAGAAGGGATTGGCATGAAATATTCAAAATGATAAAATACAAGCAAAGACATCCAAGATTACTCTACCCAGCAAGGCTGTCATTTAGAAATGAAGGAGAAACAAAGAGCCTCCCAGAGAAGAAAAAGCTAAAGGAGTTCATCACCACCAAGCCAGTATCACACACACACACACACACACACACACACAAATGTTATAAGGACTTCTTGAAAGAAGAGAATAAGGAGAAGAAGACCAAAAATATAAATAATAAATGGCAATAATGACATACCTTTCAAGAATTATTTAGATGTAAATGGATTAAATGCTTCAGTCAAAATATATGATGACTGAATGGATTAAAAAAAAAAAAGATCTTTACATAAACTGCCTACAAGAGACCCACTGTAGATTGAACGACATATACAGACCGAAAGTAAGGGGATGAAAAAAGGTATTTCACAAAAATGGAAATGAAAAAAGAAAAAAAAAAAGCTGAAGTAGCTATACTTATACCAGGCAAAATAGACTTTAAAACAAAGGCTACATATATAACAAGAGACAAAGGAGGATGCAATAATCCCACTTCTGGGTACTTATTTGAAGAAACCCAAAACACTAGTTCGAAGGGACATGCACATCCATATATCCATTGCAGCATTATTTATAATAGCTGAGATATGGAGGCAGCCTTGGTGTCCATCAATGGATATATCAATAAAGAAGAGGTGGTCATGTATACAATGGAATATTACTCAGCCATATAAAAGAATGAAATGTTGCCATATGCAACAACACGGATGGACCTACAAGGTATTATACTGAGTGGAGTAAGTCAGACAAAGAGAGCCAAATGCCATATGATTTTGTTTACATGTGGAATCTAAAAAAACAAAATAAACAAACAAAAAAATTGAAACAAACTCATAGATACAGAGAACTTTTTGATGATTGCCAGATAGGAGGGTGTTAGAGGTGGCTGTAAAAAGGAAAGAGATTAAGAAGTGCAAATCGATATAGTGACAAAATAGTCATAGGGATATAAAGTACAGCATAAGGTATTAAGTCAATAATATAAAAAAAATTATTCTTCAAAAGATACAGTAAAAAGAATTAAAAGATATAGTAATTTAAAAGATACAGTAAAGAGAGTTAAAGCAGACTGGAACAAAGTATATGCAAAATAAATATCCAATAAAGAAATATATAAAGAATATATAAAGAAAATATGAAGAAATCTTGCTATTAAACAATACAAATAAATTAAAAATGGAGGGTACAAAAGAGTTGTACATACAGATGACAAAAGAAAATTTGTTTAATATCATTAGTTATTAGAGAAATGCAAATTAAAACCACAATGAGATACCAAAAAAAAAATATTTGAACTATTATAAGTTTTATTTTTACTCTTCTTATCATATTTAAGTAGGATGCTGGGACTATATAGGTATTATGGAAATAAACAGTAAATTAATTTTTTTCTAACTATCTATCCATAGAGATATAACATAGTTTGCTATGAAGCAGGTCACTTTCTTAGAACAGAAACATTAATCTTTTCTTTCTTACTAAATGTGCTTGTAAGGGATGGAAAATCATTTTATATTTATAAAATATGCTTGGGTAACAACACATTCCAAATGTGCATTTTTATGAATTTATTGGATGTTAGCATCAATCTGAATAAATTAATGTACTGGTCATGTGAATCATGCATATATTTTTATTAATGTGTTAATGTTCCATTGAAATGCCATATTGCTTTAAGAAGGTATTAATTAATATTGAAAGAGCTCAGTTTTATTTTCCTAAATGGTTCTTTATAAAATTGACTATTAAAGACTTTGCTTTAGCTAGTAAGTAATCAAAATCATTGTGTAAAATCAGACCTTTTATTTACTTTCCTACATATTTTCATGGATCAAAGGGAGGAGCTACCTGCCATCTCAATACCTTTTCCTTTGTAGACAATTATAGCATAATAAATATTCTGTTTATTATCTACTGTGGGTCCCAGGCCTGCCAGGTCTGGCTGTGATCCAGGCTCATGGCTAGGAATAGGACCCCGGATTTAGAATGTTACATTAGTGCAGTAGGGTACCTGCACCTAACATATGTAAACATAATTCAACTTATTGTATCACACATGTGTGGCTGAATGCCACTATTATACTCTGATATATGTGGAGCTCATGTGGTCCCTTGGAGAGCAGAAGAAGAGCAGAAGCAGAAGCGTGCCCCCCACAATAGAACTACACTCCCCATAATGAAGTTGATGGCTCCTGTTTCATTCTTAGGTCGGTCCCTTGTGCGTTCTTCCAACTGGGCATCTCATCACCAAAACCTTCCCTTCTCAATCGTCTCGGTGCTGACATGTGCCTACTGTTTTAAACTTTTAACTTTAAAAAAAATCAATTCCAACCTTCATTGTCTGCCTTAGATTTTTAGCATGGTGGAGCAAACAGAGCAAGAAATTTTGAACATCAACCTTAGATAATGTTTTTAGACTAAATATGTAGTAATTTATATAGGCAGTATAATTTTTGTACTTTAATATTTGCATTGATGTAAAATTTACATAAAGAAAAGTACAAATATCATAAATATATAGTTAAATAATTATTTAACAGCACTCACTCATATAACCAGCCCCCAGATCAGAAAACACAGTGCCCCAGAAGCCCACGCATGCTCATCTTCTTGTCACTGCCCTCAGAAGGGTGCCCACTCTTGTGATTTCTAATAGTTGGTTTAGTTCATCTATTTTGGTACTTTACATAATGAAATCCTTAGTATGTACTATTTTGTGTCTAGATTTCATCATTTGCCTTTTTTTTCTTTTTTTGGAAAATTTATTTATATATATATTTTTTACTGTTGAAGGACCTTTGGGTAGTTTTCAAGATGAGGCTATTGCAAGTAATGCTGCTATAAACATCCTAGTATATAACTTTTGGTGAATGTACACACATATTTCTGTTGTTTTTTTTTGTTTGTTTTTTTCGTTTTTTTTAATTAAGTGTAGGAAAAAAATTAATTAAGTGTAGAATTTCTGGATTATAGACTATGCATGTGTTCAGCTTTAGTAGATCCTGCATACAGTTTTCCAAAATAGTTTTACCAATTTACAACTACAACAGCAGGTTATCATTTATTTCCCATTGTTTATTAGTGCTTGTTTTGTGTCCAGCCTAAGAAATTTTTAATTATGCCAAAATCAGTCACAAATATATTCTCATATACTTTGTATAAAAAGCTTTACTATTTTGTCTATAATGTTTACATGTACAATTCTTCTGAAATAGATTTTTGGTTTGATTTTTGTGTCAGTTGTCTTAATATTATTTATTGAAAGACCATACTTTCTTTACTACACTAAATGGTAACTTTGTCATAAATCAGATGATTGTTTATATGTTTAAATGTTTTTAGAATCTCAAATTTGTTCCATGGTCGGTTTGTCTATTTATGCACCATTAGCATAATTTCTTAACTAATATTACAGTTTTATAAAAACATTACCTTTTTTACTACCCCATACTGTTAGAACTTTACAAATTTTAAAGTCTATTAATCCTTTGGTACATTGCACTTTTGCTTTCATTTATATAGATATATTTTTAGATAAAATTTAAATTTAATTAGACATGAAATTATTGCTTTGTACAGTTAATACTAATTTATGTTTATTTAGATATTTACTTTCACTCGTGTTCTTCAGGCCTTTTGTTTGTTTGTTCTAATGTTTCCATTTGGAATTACTGTTCTATCTAAAGAAATCTTTTTAGTTTTTTCTCTAGTACAGTAGTGCTGGAAATAAATTTCTTTAGTGTTGGTTTGTCTAGAACTAATTATTTTCATTTCACCTTTAGTTTTAAAGAGTTCTACTTGCCCGTTTCCATCACCTTAAAGATGCTCTTTCATTGTATTTTTTGCTTCCATCATTTATATTGAGAAATCAGCTGTTAGTCTCATTGTTATTCCTGTGATGAAAATGTGTCTTTTTCTCAGGCTGCTTGCTTTAATTTTTTTTTTTTGTCTTGGTTAATAGTATATATTCTGTGTAAGTTTTGTATAGTATGTGTGTTTATCCCCCTTAGGGTTCATTGGACTTAAGAATCTACAGATTAATACCTTTCATCAATTTTGGAAAATTCTCATTCATTTTGCTTTTGAATATTTGATTCTGCCCCATTATTTTTTTTCTCCCTCTGTGAATTAATATGAGAACATTAGATATTTTGGGTTTTTTTTCCTATAATTCTTTTACAAATTTTGTTCCTTCATTCTTCCTCAATCCATTTACTTTAGTTTGTGCATTTTCTATTTACCTAGCTTTGGGATCACTAATTTTTTTTATTTTCTCTCTCTCTCTCTCTTTTGAGTCTGAGATTAAACTCATGCAATGGATTCCTAACATCAGATATCAGACTTCCACTCAATTCTCTTTCTAAATTAGAATTCTCTGTTGAAATTCTCCATCTTTCAATCTGTTTAAACTATCTTATCCTCTATTATCTTTAACATGTTACCAAGCTTTGATTGAGAGCCTGACAGTTGTTTTTCTTACTCTTAAAAATTGTAGGAGATGTAGCTCTGGCCTTCAGATTTTCCAGGCTTTCACCTCATTGTCTCATTATATAGATTTAAAACTTTCATATGCTTGAAGGGGTAGCAGTCACTATGCTGAAAAGAGGCTCTCTGCTGGGAAAGTCTTTGTTTCCTATGCATCACAAGACTAAGGGAGATTTTTTTCTGTATTTTTGAAGCTTTCAATCTAGCTCCAAAGCCTACATAGAACACCAGAGTTTAGCAAATTCGAGCCGTACATTTGAGTCTCCTTAAGTTTTCAAATTGTCCCATTAGCCCTCTACTATTATTAAGAGCTTTGCTGGATTCTCTTTACCCTAGTTTCTTTTGAGCAGTCCAGTCCAGCCTGTGCTTAGAATTGGCATATGCACCCAAAGGGAAAATAAATCACTGAATTTTCTCCTCATTCCAGAAATATTCCCCTCCCTGAAATTTTAGTTTATTTCACGTTCATTGCTTCCGCAGATCCCTAATACATTTAAAAACATGACTTTTGTTTATCCATCTAGCTTTTTATAGAAGTATTATTATTCTTTAATGACCTAATATGTTATACCTGGAACTGCACCAAGATATTTAAATGTATATTTGTAAGGTTTCGATGGGAAAAATGCTCTTAAATATGTTGCTGTGTGTAAACTAAATGTTGAGGTTTCTTTGGTTAAATTTAGCCATAAATTCCTTGGTAAATATTCTTGCATGGATATTTCTATAATTGCTTTATAATTTAAAAAGAAGCAAAGAAGTTTGGGCCCCACATATCTAGAGAAAAGACTTTGTAATCTGTGGTAGGCATCCTCCAAGATGATCCCTAATGATTTTCACACCTTTATAGTCACAACTTGTATAATTCTTTGCTGAATGTGTGCTGGGATTAGTGACTTGCTTTTATATGAATATATATGACAAATAAGATGAGATATTACTTTTGAGAATAGGTTACAGAAAGACTCCGGCATCTTTCCTATGCATCCTCTGTTACCCTCTAGCTTCTTTTCTCTGACTAAAACAAGATGCTATGTTGCAGAAGTCCCATATGGCAAGAAAATAATGCCTATGGCAAACAGTGATGTCAATATTAACAGCTTGCTAATAGCCATGTGAGTAAGCTTAAAAGTGAC
The DNA here is from genome assembly GCF_000151845.1 of Pteropus vampyrus. NCBI lineage: Eukaryota > Metazoa > Chordata > Mammalia > Chiroptera > Pteropodidae > Pteropus > Pteropus vampyrus. The sequence continues at coordinate 5,494,715 of NW_011888873.1, read as the reverse complement.
TCAGCCTTGAAATGACTGTGGCCCAAGCCAACAACTTTAATTTCAGCATTTTGAGAGACACTAAGCCAGAGCCACCTGGCTAATTCTTGCTCAGAATCCTTAACTGACAAAAACCGAGATAAATATTTGTTATTTTAAACTGCTCAGTTTTGGAATAATTTGCTACTCAGCAATAGGTAACTAATACAGAGTCAGGCTTTTATGTAAATCATCATTTTAATGCTTTTTAATTGCACATTTGTAGTTATAGAATCTTTCTAGTCTCATCTGCATAAAAAAGATGTAATATCTACCATAATAGAAAAGAAAGACCCGGAGAAAAGTCTTTTAAATAAAAATGGTAATTGATTTGTAAGAAGCTTTATATATATGACATATGAATATATGATGTGTACTTAAAAGCATGAGATTACAAATTTGTGAAAGTTAGAATTAGTCTATTTGTCATGGAAAAAAGCATTTTTTTCACATGGTATTATATTCACAAAGATCATCATGTATCATAAGATATCAGAATTGTAAAGAGTAAACAATGTGCAAGCTAATTCAAAGAGTTATCATTTACTTAGTGATTGAAAGTAGAGAAGTTACACTTTTGTTGTTGCCATTTTTCAGGTTAGTGAATGTGTATGTGTATACTTGCATTATATGATTTGCTCATGGTACAGAAAAGGACAAGTGTTAATTTTATTTCATGTGAGTGAGGTTTAAATGAGATGAATATCTAAAGAGGGCTTCCTCCCTTATACAAAATGATATTCTTTACTTTCTGTAAAAAACAGGTTCTCTTGTCAAATGTCCTCGATTCCATATTGAAGCACATCATTTCTTACACCTAATTTAAGAATGTCTTATCTCTTTCAAATACTTTTCTATCTTCTTCAATTTATTTTACTATTTACAACTACTGTATCCATTAATTCATCTGAAGTCCTAGTCTTCCTTCTAACTAATCCAGATCTTGATCACATATTCCCTCAAAATTATTTACACTAACCTCAATGATGACTACTTCCTCTGTTTCCTAATACTGTAATTTGATTTTTCCTATTGGTTTCAACACTACTTTCTCATCCTTTGATCTTGAACAATGTTAAAGACATTTTCTTTTGTCAATGTATCTAGAGACTTGGCAATTTAAAGTTAGAAGGGTGTTTGTTATTTCACTGAAAGAGTAAACCTTGATGAGAACTTGAATGCCTTGAAGGTTTGTGCTGAAGGGAGAATGAGGCAGTATATTACAAAGCATCTGAGGATTTAGAGAAAACGGTAGAGTCAATGGATAAATTGAGCTATGTTGAAATGGCTGGAATACTCATTCCTATAAAATCTATAAAAGCAAATTCAGGTAATAGAACCGAGAAAAACCCAGAATGTGCTGTTGAAAATAGAGATTCAGTTTAGAGGAACTTAATGAGATACTATACGTGCCTACAGCATAGATGAGGCTAGTCAGGGAAATTCTGAGCACAGAAAGTAAGAAATTGAGTGTGTGATGAAATTCTGGCAGCTCCAGAGAATTCACCCTAAAGGCTAAATAGTTATGGTTGAATCCCTGGGAGAGAACATTCCTCTAAGAAACCCAGAGAATATAAATAGATAGTTCCCCTGAAGGTAGATGCAAGGAAAAACTAGTAGAAAGGACCCCGAGGCTTAGAGAGTGAGGATAAATCTGTAAATAAAAGAAAATGAAACTGATCGGTCCCAGGATAAACAGGATAAATGTTTAAAAATATGCTAAGATATCTAAGCAATATGATATCTTATCTATAGAGGAGCTTCCTTGAATGCAGTTTTCTAGAGTCATAATTTCAAAGGCAATTCTGCACTGCTACCTGTTGCTTGTTATGTAGATACAAGAATGCCCTCACACGGTCTCCAAGAGCCTGCTTTACTGTGCATGGCCCTTGGAAATATAAATATTCACAAGAGTGCCTCTTCTATTGCCAAATGACTCAAGTTGTTTAAAAAGTCTACATTCTTTTGGTCTCCTATTTGCCTTTTAATGATTATTTCCTATAGCCTTAGTTTCACCTTATAAGAAAACACAAACCGCATTTTTATGGTAGCCTTCCAAATGTATGAGTTTATTCTTTATGGCTATTCTCTTTGTCAGTGAAAATATCTGTTTTCATTAACTATTTATGTGACATGGTTTTTGGAATCCTCATCATTTTAATTGCCTTCCTCCTGGAAGCCATCAGCTGTCAGTTTACTTAAAATGTTTCAGGTGTATTTTTTTAACAGCATTTCACCTTGCATATGAAAAATGCTTGTCATATTATTAAATGAACAAGAAAGGAATGAATGAAGAGGAAACAATGCCACAAATTTGGTCTCGTCAGTGAAAAATATGAACAGTCGACTTACATCTGTAACTAAAATACTACATTTCTACTTATTGCAACTAAAGCTAAATTTAGCTTTTGTTTATGCTTATTTATTTTTATATTCACCTTGAAGAAGTTTTGTATCGTAATTAGCCTAGTTTGTGTGTTAAAATGCATTTAGATGTTTTTCGCATGAACCACTGCAATCTCAGGACTTCTCTGCTTCTATTTGTTTAATTGATTTTTAAACCTAAATTTAGAACTTAGTAATTATTCTATTTAAATTTCATTTTGTTAGCTTTAGTTTGGTGTGCTGTGGAAATAATTTGGGATCTTGATTTTTTAGTGTGGTTTTTATATTTGTAAAACAAATTTTCTATGCCTTCTGCTAAGTCATTGATTTGAAATGTTGCCTAGGGTAACCATATTATATCATTGGAAATATCCATACAAGATGACATCAATCTATTAATCACTATTTGTATTTAATTGTTTAATGAACAGTTTTTTTTTTTTTTTTTTCTGAGAGTATTTCTTAGCTTAAGGTGCAAGTGAAATCAAGGTTATCTATTGTGTTCCTCTGAGAAACCAATTAGTCATAACCTTAAAAAGAATTGATGTTAGTCAGATAGCTCTTACTGACTTGTAGTGAATGTCATTTTTATTTTATATGTTCCAAGTATTTGTTTTTCAGCTTTTTTCTTACTGTGTTACAGTTTCTTAAATATTTTTCAAGTTATTTTGTGTGTAAATTAGAAAAAGATATATGAGTTCTATGAGGAAAAATTATTTCCCCATTTCTAATCTTTTGCTTCTCTAATAATTTTATTTTGTAAATATTTCTAGTTGGAATTGTAGGATCACAGCATTTGCTTTTTGTACATTTTTTGGGTTATTTTATTAAGGAATAAAATCTCAAGCTAATTTGTAAATATTAGAGCAAATGTAGCACCTCTAAATTAATTCAGGCCATATACTACCTCTTGATTGCAGGGGCTATTTCATTGCTAGAGTAAGAAAAAAAGATAAACATAAAATAGATTTATCTTTACACAAATTGTCTTGAACAATTCTATCTTCTGACTATGGCTGGGAGGGATATTGTTAGAGAAAAAGAGAGAGGAAAATATATAATTCCCTAAGTTTTTGAAGCGAGAATCATTTATTCTTGATGGCTAAAGAAATAAGACTCAGCAGGAGTACACTTTGTTTTGAGAATCAGCCATTTCTTCATGCTTTTCTCTAAGTAATGTTTTTCTTTTACTTCAAAAGTTCATGTATTGCTGAATAAATGAAATTTCTCTATAATGCTGTCACCAAGCAATCGTAACTTCAGCAGTCTTTCTAAAATTCATGTGCATCAATAAACGGTGAATTTTGTGTTTATTAGTTAAACTTAATGTTTCTTTCACTGGCTTTAACACAGTGGCACACAATCTTAATTAGACTTGACAAAGGAAGGAGAGCATGGAATCCAAATATTTTGCTAATTGGAAAAAAAAACCAACAAATTTTAGATATCTTAAAACATTAGGAAAAAAAAGGTAATTAATATTTAGAGTTTTGTTTTCTTTAGGATAATATATTAGAGCCTTATTATTGGTTAACTTACCTTAGAGGAGAGCCAAGTATGAAGCAGTTCTGAGCACAATTCTAAATACAATTGTACAGTTTACATTTATTATTTTCCTGCTGTGATTAGATAATTAGTAAGGTACTTTGTGTTTAGGTGAATTTTCATTAGAAAAGCTGTAAAATTAAATTAAAAGGGCAGAAGTGCCACTTATTTTTTCTCTTCTTTAATGTGTTGATTTCTTCATGCCAGTCTTCAAGGATGAACTCAGCATGTGTTCTCACACAATTTAACCTTTATTCTTTATAATTAAATCTAAACACGTATAGAAACATATCTAACAATTACAAATGAACATGATCAATTTTAATAAAATAAAAGGATACGCATTGTCATCTATTAATCCACTATATAATAATAAGATTGCAAACCTTTAGAAGGGCAAATTTGCTTCTCATTCAGAGGTAACACTTGATTTCTGTGGCACAAACATGCCTTTTCATTGAAATTAATTATGCCAATAAGAGGCTAGTTTATATATATACATATATATATATATATATATATATATATATATATATTCATTTTATGCAAAATGGAAGATGGGAAAGATTTTTTCTTTTGAATTCCTGTTTTGAAGAAACTCACAATTGAATTGAGTAGATATTCATACAAAGGAAAAAAAGAATGAAAGAAAGGAGGGATAAATCTGATGTATAAATAATGCATGTTAGTAGTATTAAGGGAAGGGATTAGCAAAGTATTGGGTTGGCACAGAAGAGGAGCTTAATAAATTTATGTGAACAATTGAATGAATGAATGAGTTCTATAAAGGAGTATCAGAGAAGATTATGGTCACCAGAAAATAACTATCGAATAAGAACTACTGAAAATGGAATACTAAAATGTTTGGCAAATGAAGGTATGGATGGTGTTTTGACGAGAGTAACTAGTGTATCAGATTTGGAAGAGAATCAAGAAAAATGTTCAAGGGCAGGATGAAGCACAGACAAAAAAAAAAACAGAACCTGCTGGTAAGTTCTGACCCAGATCCCAGAGGGAGAATTAGTTACATTACTTAAATTAGTATGCCACAGTCAGATTGTCTTTTTATTTTTTGAATGAAACAGAATTCTGCTAATGTTATTTCTAGTTAGCTTTTGTATTTGAACATAATGTAGTCTAGGTCAGACTGAAGGTGAAAGAACATACTGTTGTTTCTTATTTTTTTCCCTCCATTATCTCTTTAAACTATTCCTGCTTTGACACACTAATGAGATAAAAGTATGTGGAAACACCAGACTACCATTATAGCGCATTTTAAATGAACATGATGAATACACATTTTTTATAACTTTATAGGTACTAGAAAAAATATAGTCATGTTATAAATTATACATATTTTAAAGCTTTTTCATCCATATTTTCTGATATTCTTAATAACACAGTTTTACAATTAGAAAATATTTATGTAATTTCACAATATTTACATTACAAACCTTTATTATCACATTAGAGTAGAAACTGGACATTTTCTAGTTTTATGTTCACCTGTAAATTCTCAGATAAAGCAATTTTTCAAAACATATCAATCTCCCCCAAAATGTAGTAACATAAACTTAAAAATGTAAATGATTCATTTATCTTTGTAAAATATTCTATATATTTATCTAGAAAATTAGTAAAATAAATTCTCCACCAAAATACACACTATAAAATATTTTAGCATATTTTTACTGTTGTAACATGAAAAAAAAAAAAAACAAACAGAGTATTGGCAAGTTTTTGTTTTTCAAACCACTTCACCAGAGGCATTGTGTACATAATAATTAAAAAAAAAATTAAGGTACTATTGGTTCATTCGTCATCAAATCTGTATTGGCTGCCTGCTTGGGTAGGAGGCATTAGGATTTGATGCAAGCTCACTTTTTAGCTAAGTGACTCATCACACAGGCACCAGCCTTATTGTTCAAGGTTATCTCAGTAAGATTTTTTTTAAAAGTTACCCATAGGCCTTTAATGTTGCATATGACACTCCTGTTAAATCTACAAATAGATTAAATAAATATATTTCACAATTAAACACAGTCGTTTTCTTCCTGTTAAAGAACAAAATTCAAATAAGTACATTTTAAAGATATTTTGGCTTTATTCAGCAGTTTATGAATGGGCCACATCCAATCTGATAGACAGAAAGGAGCTCCAAAGAGTTGTATAATTAGAGTGTTTTATAGACCAAAGTGTGCAGGTACTAGGAAGTTATACTGGGCCTGGACTGATTGGTTAAAGCAGGTTTACTTCTCTGATATGGAGTCGGGTCCAGTAACTTAATGATGATCAGACAAGCACTCTTTGGTCAACCTAGGCCTTCTTTTTCTGGAATTACCAACCGTAGAAACTTAGTTAGGTTTTGGTTTGCTGACGTGGAGCTTAGCATAAGCGACTCCATCTTGGGCCTAATCTGGTTACTTTAACACTTCAAGTAGGCAGAGAAATAAATGAATACTGGGTTTATATTCTAGGAGGTCAAAAATAACATGAGTTCTCATACTTTTTTATTAAGTTGTATTTGTATGGATAGAAAACAAGTGGTTGATGGCAAAAAGATAAACCCTTTACTCAGAGTCTTGTCCAGCCATCTAAGACAACTGTTAACCATCTGCTTGAAAAATCTTCATTTGCTCCCTGTTTTGGGTCAGATATTATAGGTAGCATAATAATGTATTTTAAAAGGTAAACTATAGAAGCAGAATACCTAGGTACAAATTTCTGTCTCTTTGGTAGAAATGTTGCTTAATTTTTCTGTGCCTTACTTTACTCAATTCTAAAATGAGGATAAAAATATTTTCCCACTTTCTCATTGAGCATTATTTTAAGACCTAAATTAAGTGATGTCTGTAAAGCACTTTGAATAATACTGGGTACTTAGAAAATATTAGCATATTTTTGCTATGTTTTGCAAAAGTAAGTTGCTCATCACAAGTTCATTAAAAATGCAACTACTTTCCTCTTACTCTAGGAAACGTAGGCTTTCCATTTCTGTTTTACCTGCTATATTGACTGATGTTTTCCAGACGTGAGTCAACCTGATATGTTTTAAGATGCAAATAAATAAACAAACAGAAAACTCAGTGAAGATGCATTCATCCTAAAACACCTTCACTGGAAAATGAGAAGTGTCAGTGAAGAATCCATTTTGTATGATCTAGTGAATTATGTTAACAATCTGCTCCTATAACTTGGTGGGGCACCATGCCAAGAGAGCAAACTGCCTTGTCTCCCAGTCCAAGGACCAATTAATGAAGCAATAGCTTTAGATACAGAGATGGAGATGACAGAACAAAGAGATTTGCAGACCTGTGGAATTAGCAATAATCAGTGATTGTGTCACTGTAAATACAACTATTCCATAGTACCCTAAATGTTTCCACCCACATGTTTGATTTTACATATTTATATACATTCTTTCTTTATTCTATCTTATGAATCTTGTATCTTTTTACCTAACATGTCGCTATGGGGTATTTGTGCCACCAGGAAGGATCGGGGTTGCCATAGTGAAAATTGAATAGAGATGCTCAGGTAGTGGAATTAAATAATGCTATAGAATTAGGCAAGTGTGCAAACACATAGAGTCTTATAGTCTAAGAATACATGTTTTATTTTAATAACAGAGAGAAGCTATGGAGAGGTCTAAGCAGAAAATAAACATGATATGATTCCAAGTGAGAAGGAAGAGATTGAATTGTAAATATAATCTTTATAAAAAGCATTATGAGAAAAATAGAGGGATTCAGTATAATAAAAGAGGAATTTCTTATCTTCTGCTTTGGAGAAGAAAATCAAGGAGTCAGTGCTGGTTAGATCGACCATGGGGTGCATCAAGTTAGTGAATGATTACATGGAATGGACTTGATCTTAACCTTATCAAAGATGAGATTGTCAGGTCTGTGAGATAAAGGTATGTTATTCTTCAGGCAAACTAAGTATACTAGTTTGAAGCATTCAATGAATATTAGCACTTTTATTTATAAAGACTTTGAAGGAAGAGTTGTCATGAAGTAAGAGATGAAAATGAGACATTCTAGATAGTGGTAGAAATAAATTTAGAATAAACTAATATCACACCAAGGGGAAGAGAGTTTCAGAATTGCTGGCTTGCTCGAACTACAGGCTGGGAACTTGCAGGAAATTCTTATTAAATTGTTTCCTATTGCTTCAGGACTACAAAAGTTCACAATGCATTTATATTTAAGCTCAATACTGTCACTATGTATTAAGAAATGTGCAAGCGAGGGTGCATATTTGCAAGGAAGATCTAGTTCTTGCACTTTACTGTCTCATTAAGGTAATATTGTGAATGTGGCCAACCCGCAATTAAAACTGTATTTTTCATTAGACTGAGCTGTGGACTGTGACTTTTGGTATTCTATCATGTGTCACAGGGGGCACTGCACCATAAAGGTCATGCCAATAACAGTGTGAACAAAACCAATAAGACAACTCTCTACTAAGGTTAATGCTATTTAAAACTGAAAGGCTTTATTTATCTTAGAGAATTAAAAGAGAGTAAAATCACGGCATCCTAGAATGTTAGAGCTGGGAGATACTTTAAAGGCGATCAAGTTCAATTGTATAACAGATGAAAAATATTTAAGCACAAAGAGGATAAGTGACTTGTACAGGTCACAAAGATACTTTGTAGCAGAATTGGGTTTATAACCCATGCTTTCTAGTTCTCCATTCTGAACTTGTACCACTCTGCCAAGGTTTGTCTCAGGTAAAATGTCAAAGCTTCTCATTTACAAAGTCATGTGAAAAATCAAAGAAAAAAATTTTACCTTTATATTTCCTGTTCCAACTGTGTCAGTGAACTAAATTAGTAGCCATATGGGGAGGAGTTTCAGGACATGGTGACACCAGCACATTTAATAAGTAATTTGATAATCTGAAAGATGTTAAGGCCATATACTTTGAATTTACAGAGAATCCTTAAATTGTTATATAGTTCCTGCCTTTACTTGCTCTCTGTCTAATAAGGAAAATTATTCCTTTACACAAGCATCTCTCAGACACCTTTCCATAAATAACTAAAAGCCAGAAAACAATGAATGCCATAAAGAAGTTACTGATATGTGCTGCAGTCATTCAAAGGAGAAAGAGTATGTCTGATCAAAAGAATGGAGAAGGCTAACCGGCAAAGTGTCATCTGTTACGCTCATAAAGAAAAGAAAGAATTCAGTGATATGATGAAAAGGTTGATGACAAACTTTGGGCAGAGGCAGACTGAAAGAGAACATGGTGGAAGTAGTAAGAGTCAGATTTAGCTTGCGATTGGGAAGTTATGGACTGGACACTACTCCTTAGTGTTGTGCCACCTTAAGCTGTGGACTTTCTTTCTCAGCAGCAACAGCTAACATTTCCTAGCTCTTTCTGTGTACACTGCGACACACATTATCTCTTTCTCCTCTTACAAAACTCTATGCAATAAGTAAATGCTACTATGTGCATACATAGAAAATGAAGCTGAGGTTATATTTGGTCAAGTTCACACAGGTAGAATGTGGTATTTTACCACAGCTGGATTCTAGCCACAGGTAGAATGTGGCTTCAAACCCAGGCTAGTATCACTCCCAAACCTATCCTTTTACCCTTTGCACTATTTATCTTCTCCCTTTGATATGATTAGTTATGACTGTGGTTATGTATGTGATGTTAGGTGGCAAAGTTAATGCACACAACAACCGGAAGTGAAAAGAAAGAATTCTAGTTTATTTAAAGGAGAAAGTATAAGTGAACATGTCAAGGCTCAGAATAAGACTACTCAGGTTTGAATTCCAGCTTTACTTCCCCAACCCCTTCACTAATTGTGCTATTTTGAGCACAGTCTTATACAGTCTCTCACAGCAATGAAAAGTCCAGGTTTGGTCAAAGAATCCTCTAGCTCCTCCTTTTTTTTGTTCTCAGTATAATTCTCTTTTAATGAGAACAACGTGTAAAAATGACAGAATGCCACCACCGTGCACAGATAGTGGTCACAAAACACCCATCAAATTCATTCTGCCCAAGGAAGAGAGAGAGGGAGGATGCAGGGGGCTGGTGATCCTGCCGACGATGGGGTCACCGACTGTCACCTGCACATATCTTTTGAACTACGGTCAGCAGAGATGGAAAGCACAACCTCAGTAACACTGGCCAAGTCCTTCCTTGTGTAAACATATGAATTGATTCATTGAAAATATCACAAATATACCCTGCAAACAAATATATTATTTATACCTGCCTGTCCTTACCATTGCTGCAGCAATCATATGTGAAAAATAAACAGCCAGTTCCTTCAGCAGCTGCCTGCCCCAGGCCACACTGGGCCCTTTCCCCGCCCATCTAGCCTGAGGTGACTTCCAGTAGTCTCGTTGCCTGGGGCAGCCTCTACCTCCATCGTCTCTAGGGTTCATGCTCCTGTCCACCAGGGTGATGCCTGATCTATTAGCTTTGGCAGTTGAAATCAGGGGCTGCTTCATCAGCTACCTTAGTACCCTCCTGCCGGCTCAGCCTTATCCCATTCCCACATGAGTGTTCAGAGCTCAACCTGGACAAATCTTTCCATGGTTGGTGGTAGCCTCAGTGGAGGGTCTGTTCTACCACTCTCAAGTTTCCAGAGCCATCCTTTTCATTTTCATCTATTTCCCCTCAACGCCTCATTAGGATGAGGGTGGAGCCTCAGAAAAGCTAGAGCTCCATAACACCCAGGGCCTTTCTTGGCCCAATGTTGTGGCCACCTCTCTGCTGATAGTGGTGAAAATTCTAAATAAAGTGTGGGGTAGGCAGGAGGGTAATCAAGAGGGTTTCTCTACTTCTAGGATTTTCCAACTAACATTATTTCACTGTCTCCTGTGTCTGATCTCTTGGTGCTCTTTCTCCATCTCTCCCTCCCTCCTCATCTCCCACAATTTCTTGAGCCAGAAAAGGGTAGGCTTTTTTTATGCCTTTAATATCCTTTAACAATTACAGAGTAGACCTATAAGCTAGATGCTTTAAATTGGGCTCTTAATATAATAATTTGTGGGGAGTAGGGATAGGGGCTGCATACCATTCCTTTTGCATCAGCAGCTGAATATTACTTTATTCTTTCTCTTTCAAGGCTTCTATAACATATCTGTCTTCCCAGGTAAATGAATGCTGTGGTGAACTAAGGATTGTATCTAGACTTGAGAAAGTACACTTACATTTCCAAAATATTTACCTTGGTATAATTATTATTATTACTGTCTGATACATGAAGTCGTCTTTCCTCCCAGCACCACCTGCCTTTATCATATAAGTAAGAATTAATGTTAACCTCATATATGTTTTCATTTGGAAAATATTAAATAAACATCTACTGTGTGCCAAGTTCTCTGCTCAGTGTGGTATACAGTGATAAAATGTCCAAACCCTGCCCTTAGAGAGTTTACACTCTGTAGGGGTAAGATAAGAAAGAAAGTTTACTCTACTACTCTGAATAATAAACGATAAAGAAAGAAGGCAGCTTATAGTCATGAAATATGCTGTGAGGGCCATACCGGGATGGCAAGATAAAATGAAATGGTGTGGTAGGGATACAGCTACTGAGTCATCTACCCACATCTTCTGCATCCTCAGTGGCTATGAAGCATAAAACTTGCCCAAAGTGAGCCGATCCTCAAATTCATAGCGTAATACCTTTCTGTCAGTGGTAGAATCCACATGGCATGTCTTTCAATATATTGTATTAACTTAACCATTTGTATAAGTGTGTGTGTGAGCACACACACACTCACACACAAATATAAACCAGTGATAAATAGATGGATACATTTATAAATTAGTCCAGGCTACATATAAACATGGACATGTGTTTATAGGTGTGTTAGTAGGTTGCTCTATAATTATTTGATTGTTCTCTCCAATAAAATGGAGAGTTTCCTGAATATTAAGGGTTATGTCTTCTGTTATTTTTCTTTCTGCTGGACACACAGTAGAAATTCAAAGAGCACTCAGCAGCTCATTGAATTAATAGGGAATTCTCCCAATTTTTTAAGTTCTTTTTTTTTTCCAGTGTTCTGATGTTTAGGAATATAACTCAGTTCCAAAATTCTCATCAAGACTTCCTCTAAAATTATTGAACAAAAACAGTGCAAACTGCACACTGCACCAATTCAAAGAGTTTTTTTTTTTTTTCTTTCTTTCTAAGGTCAAATGTGAATGTTAATTAACAATTTATTTGTGAATAGTGTCTTAGGGTTCTACCTTTTTTTGTAAGATAAATGAATAGGCATTTTAAAGTCAGCCAGATTTTTAAAACTTAAACATTTAATTGTGTGTCTCATAATTTTAGTTTCTTATAATGGACTTGAACATTTATTCATCATGTTGAAAAACAATATTAACAACAACAACAAAATCAAGCTCTGCTATAGAGGCATTGAATCCATTTGGCCATTATCTGTATTATAAAAACAGTCCACGCAGTAATGTGGATATATGATATGCGGATATAATTCTAAATGTGTGGTACTGGGTTTTTTCAGGGACATTCATTAGTATGCACGTTGGATATTGGTAGTATTTCTGACTGTTAAATTTAGCGGACACATATGTCAATGTCTTTTTGATGTTTAATCTTTTGACTAGTAATCATATTTTACTATACTAAAACTGCTATGGAATTATTGAGAATATTTAAGGAAACCTCGTTTTTAATTTTCTAAAGAGAAATACAAAAATAGTTTTTATTTTCTTATCTGTAGAAATAAATTGAAAAACATTTATTAAACACATGAGTTTAAGATATTGATTGGGACCTTAAATCAGTTGGCAATTAAACTTATATTAGTTGGCAATTAAATTTCAAAAACTATAGAAAACATTCATAAAGCTGGTCTTTAATAAGTGTCACTCGACTGGCTTGGGTTATGCTGATTTCAACCGGTTTATGAAAAGAAAACCAGTTCAAAGGGATATATGTTTAAAAAATGGATGTCATGAGAGGAGAGGCCAATCAACCACTCCATAACTTAACTAGTTCCTCAGGATGTATTGCTAGGTCTTTTGTTTTTAGGTGACGATAGATTGAGATGTCACAGGATGGGATATTATGCTCATTTCATGGATAGTGTTATAACAAGTTATAACACTGTTATAACACAGTTATAACAAGTTATAACAGTGTTATAACAAGTTCAAAGAACCTGTAAAAGGGGGCTCCACAATTTGTACCCATATACTCTGACAACAGTCCATGTTATTTACTGTTCCTGTCTACCTTCCTATGAGAAAAGTTCAAGATACATTAAGTACAATATTGTACAGTCGATTTTCCTGAAGATGGTATAAATAAACAACTATTCTTAGTTGTTTCTGAATATGACACACCGTATCGTTCATGTGCACATTCATTCAAAAATATTTACTGCATGCCCAGTATTTGCCAGGTACTGGTGGGTTCTGAGAATGCATCAAAGAAAGACATATGGAGTTTACACTCTTGCTCTGTAGTGTTTTATTATATTTACTCAATTTAGAGTATTTTTTTATAAAAGTAGATTCTTTACAAATCCTCATGACTTTCATATAAACAACTGATTTGAAATAGTGAAGCTCACAAAAAACCACTTAACCTCTCAGAAAAGTAGAATTTATTCTAAATTTTAAAATACCAAAGATATAAAGAAAAGATTCTCTTACTAAGAGAAAAGCAATATATTCCAGTTTTAAGTCTTGTAGATTTGGGCACTTGATTGAGTCACTTCTCTTACCAAGAAAAAGAGATGAGGGCAAGATTTTCTTTAAGGATTTTCCTTTTCTACTCTACATAGAGTGGCTTTGAGGCTAGAAAGCTGGATGTAAATGAAGGATGGAAAGTAGTTGATGTAATAAGGAGAGGGGTTTAAAAATAGAATGTTCCTGGGTCGCACGGGCACTCCCCTTTTCAACTTGTAAACTTCTACAACCAAGAACAGCTAAATGAATGTATGAACCTCCCTACCTTCTGATCTGGTTATCTTTGTTTCTTTTTCTCAGTGAGCACTCTGCAACCTCTCTAATACTCTTGCATTCATGCTCTTAAAAGTACTCTCAGTCCTATATGTGTATGTTGGGGAAGTGGCAGGAAGGGAAGGATGCAATCAAACAACTTCTGCAGTTCAGCGTAAATGTTATATAGCAGTATATACAAATGTATGAATCAGTTAACTCTGTACTTGGCATTAAGCAGAGAGATAGGGAGAGGATGAGCCAATTATATAACTTCCATAAAATAAAAAGTATTCAAGTCAGGCTCTGAAAGAATGTTTAGAATTATCTCAAAAGGTAAAATGGAGAAGGATATTCCAACCAAACAGTCAGCCACAGATATATGGAAGGATGACAATGAAAGTTTCAGAAAATGGTGAAAATATTATGTGAATGTTCCATGTGTTATAGGCAGTAGAGGCAGAAGAGATGGAGATTGCCTTCTGAGAGGTTTCGTATTCTATATTTGAAGTTTAAATTTGTACACTTATCCTACAGTAAGAATGCTTTGTTTTGAGAATTTTTTTTTAAAGTTAGCAATAGTAGAACGTCACAAATTTGATCATATAGAAAATAACAATTTCAAGCATCATTACAATTTTTTAAATGTCTATAATTTTTTTCGGGTGGTGTATAGAGCTCCACAGTGATCTCTCTCCAGGAGTCTAGCTATCTTCTTCTCCAGGAAGTCCTAAACTCCTGTCTTCTTTAACCAGAGCCTCAGATTTTGTTTGTCTCAAATTCCTCTAAGCTTCTGTCAGTATGCTTTTGCATTCTCTGATGTTCCTGTAAGTGAGTCCCAGGAGAGCTATTTCCCACCACATACTCATGAAGTCTGGTTGTTAAATGTGTATTTTACTAACTAACATATATGTGCACACATATTAAAAAGATCGACTCAATCAGTATAACACAATTAACACTTCCTACTTAGAGAACATTTTTAAGTGATTCTCTAGTCTTGAAGCTAATATTATAACTGTTTAAGTTTAGTATGTTTTAAACATATATTCAGCTACAAGTTTATTATGGTCTTCAATTTAATGTGCAATGTATAAGATTAACAGAGAAAATTTAAAATCTGTTTTGTTAGGGCAAGTTTCACATCCGTTTATTACAGTGTTACCTTTTAAATGTATTTTTACACACTCAAGGAAAAGAGTGCTTTGAATATAAGACTGAAAATAATAACTTGGAGCCCATGTGATATGTTTTATTCATAGTAATCATATAATCTTGTTGAGCAAACTTTTCAAATAAAATACTCTATATAAAAGTGTGATTCTTTTAAAGTGATTTAAAATTAAGGAAGATTTTAGATGTTTTATACCATGCTTTTACTAAATATTGGAGCTTCACCTTGTAATCTGTTTCCTTACAACCCTAGGATGAATTAGGAAGGAAAAATAAAGTCTCATGATGTTCAGGCCAGCATGGAACTAGAATATGTATTCCAAGAACACTGTGAAGTGTGTTCAGTCTTACTAGTAGAATATTTTTTCCAAAGTAATTGTTTGAATTTCCTTCTCTTATCTCATATGGTAACTGCTTTCATTCCATAATAAGCAGTGGGATGGGGGAGGGGAGTTAATGTTTATATGGTCAAATCCTTATTTTCTTTCTAACATTTAGTCTACAATACTCATGTTTAAATCATTATCTCCAACCATCTCAGAATTCCTTGAACCCTGAGTAATTTATTTTTAGGATTGATTGCATGTAACAAAATGAAAAACAGTAGTCTTAACTAACACGAGTTTATTTTCTCATGCAAAAGAAGTCCAGAGATTGAGGTCCAATATCGTTATGAACTCCAGGAATCAATCAGGCCCCAGGCACCTTGTATCTTTGTTTCATTGTCCTGAATGCCGACAATTCAGCCATGGCACTTGAGTTCCAGGTAGTGAAAACTAGAAAAGGTAGATGGGAAAGGTTTATTCACACCTCTCATATTCTCTTTTAAGAGCCTTCCATGAAATCCTTCTCTACTATTCTTACTTCTATATGACTTATCAGAATGTAGTGATAGAACTATACCTAGTCATTTGGGATGCCAAGAAAGTTTACATTTAGCTGGATATATTACTATCCTCCAGTAATATAAGATTTCTATTAGTGATAAAGAAGGAAAGATTTTAGGTAGGTCCTAACCACTCATTTTTATAATTCAAATTCACCTTTACATTTGAAGATATTAGGTTATCTAACTTTAGGGTACGGATATAGAAAGCACACATTCTTCCATGTTTCTGAATCTGTTCTAACTCCACTTTTATTTATTTTTTTTATAATTAACTTATAAATAAATCCTTCATTTATACATTTTGAGGTATATATTTTTTCTTAATCATTTTTTCTGTACTTGTATCATTTATTAAATAGTCCACCATTGTAGAAAAATTTAAAATGCCAATTCTGTTTATGTATTTGTCTCTTTCTAAGTTCTCTATTGTGTTTTTTTATTTCACTGTTAGGATTAAACTATTTTAATCATAAGACCTTTATAGAATTTCAGCGAATTGTGTTTCTGCTCATTATACATTTTATGCAAATATTTCTTAGGCATTATTTATTTACTCGTCTATGTGAACTTCAGAATCAGTTAATTTTGTTACAAATAATAGTAAAGACATCAAATTTGTAGATTAATTTGAGTATGGTTTATATCTTCCAAAGATTGTGTCCTCCCTTCCAGAAACATGATGTACTTCGTTATTTAGTTTCTTTGATGTGTATGCCCTTTATTAAAACTTTACATGATACTAATGTAGATTAAGTTCCTTCCTTTAAGCTTAAGTATGTTGTAGTTTTTGTTGATACGTTGAATAGGGTCTCTTTTGGCCACAACTTTTAAAAATTGGCTACTCCGCATGTAAGAAAGCTTTGGATTCTTGTGCATTTAGCTTGCCTCTATCACATTATAGAATACATATTTGTTCTCAGAATTTTTCAGTCTGCCCAGATTTTATGAGAAAACAATGTTATCTACAAATTCTAAGATTCATTTAGATTTTTTTTCTTATATCATTGAATAAAGGACAATTTTCAGTGCAATATTGAAAATAGTGCTAATAATAAACATCTTTGCCTTAATTCCATCTTAATGTTAATTGTTAAGAATATGGTTCAGGTAAATTTCTTATCAGGTTATGGCATATTCCCTTATTTCTAACTTGCTAAGTATTTAAAAAAATTAATTAGTAATGGCTGTTGAATTTGATCAAATGATTTTCCATTAATCATTATGAAAATCATATGTTTTTTCCTTTTTCAATCTATGAAAGCACTAAGTTATATTAAATCTCCTAATATTAAATAATCCTTTCATTTCTTGGATGAAGTCTCCTAGCTCATGATGTATCTTTCTTTTAATACTCAGCTAAATCCTATTTATTAATATTCTATCCATCTATTTTTCACAAAATTGAGTTTAATCCATGCTCTTTTTACATTTTCTACTCTTGTGGTTTGTTAGCAGAATTTTGGTGGTGAAGTTTTCATTTTTTCAAGTTCTTTATAATGATTTAAGTAATATAAGAATTATATATTTTTTAAATAGATACCTGGTGTGAATTGAATGAAGTGGGGTTATTTTAGATTATTAATATATTTATCTGACATTTTCAGTGAGTTTAACAATTTATGTTTTCTAGATCTAGGTCCATTACATTAATATTTACTTAGCTATTCAAATATAAATGAGTATATTCAAATGAGCTTTTCTTTTACAATGTTTTACATTACCTCCCCAACCTGGTATTAAAAACTTTTCATTATTAATGTGATTTATATTTTTCATGACTTTTTCAACCCTTTGTCAACCCAGCAAGATATATTTTATGAATTATTTTATTTTATTTTCTTAATTAAAATTATTGGGGTGACATTGGTTAATAAAATATTATAGGTTTCAAGTATACAATTCTATTGTACATTGTCCATAAATTGTATTGTGTGTTCACCACCCAAAGTCAAATCTTCTCTGTCACCATATATTTGACCTCCTTTACCCTTAAAAAAAGCAGTTTATTTTATCAGTGAAGTCACATTTTTGTTGTTTTAAAATTATTGATTTCTATTTTTTAAAAATTTCTTCCTTCCATATTTTTTTATTATTGATCTTTATCTCTCAAAGAATGCTTATGTCAATTTTAAATGTTTTATTTCCTTTATATAAACATTTTGGTTATACATTTTTCTTATGTACTATGCATACATATCCTGTGCATAGTGTTTTACATATTGTTCATTTGTAAATATATAATAATTTCAATGTTTATTTCTTGAATATCCCAAATATCATAATTAGAATTAATTATTCTATTTATAGAGTTTGTTTGCCCATGGTATTAGACTTTCATTTATAATTTCTAGTTTAATTGCATTTATGTTAGAGAACATATCCTTTATGATTTATTTTTTGGATTTTTTTCAGATTTTCTTTCTAGTCTGATTGATTTCTTATAAATGTTCATCAAGCATTAGAAATAATATGTTTTCTTTTTTGATTCAGGGAAGAGTTTTCTCTCTCTACATGTGGCTTCTTACCTGTGTTGTTTTTATTCACTCTACATCCTGGCTTATTTTTGTGTATTTGATCTAACGTTTTCTAAAAGTTGTGTACTATATGTATTACAGTCCTATGACTAGAGTTTTGGACATCATTCTTTATATGCCTCTCAGTGTTCTCTTTATATATCTCAATACTCTTCTGTTGTTTGATGTATAAATATCAACAGCTGTTATATCTTCTTGGAAAACTATGCAATATAAAGGAATAAAAGAATCTTCTTTCTTGTTCAATTCTCAGTGCTAATATTACTTCATTAGCCATTTTTTGCAAGTAACCATTAATTACATACTGTTATTATCTTATGGTATTTTTCAGTTAAAGTTCAGATATGTACATGTGCAATATAAGTTAAAGTGCTTTGTCAGGTAGCAATATTAAGAATTTTAAGTTTCAATAAAAGAAAGAGCAGTTATATATGATAAAGTATTTATATTTGAAGTATCAATAATGATTCTTTATTTAAGGTTCATACACAAACAGGTTAAATTAGATTGCGCTAAAGAAATTATTAACAAGATTCATTCAAGTTGTGACAGCCTTGACAAATGATAAGTTCATGATGCTTTTGCTGGACCACCAGTAATAAATTCTGATGATTCAAATATATACCTACCCAGCTCAGTACACTAAAAAAAAGTCTAATAAAAGTAAGACTCTGAGTTTTAACTAAACTATTAAAATTACCTTATGAGAGTCAAACAGTTCTTGGAAAATTCAGAGTGATAATGCATTAGTATGACTACTGAAAAATCAATGAAAGTGTTATTTTAGTCTAAATATATAAATTTCATTTGCCATCCAGTAACTTTAGTAGAGGGATATATAAAGCGATGAAAAAAGTAATTTTATTTGTGAGAATATTATTAGTAGCACTTGCTGATGAACTTTAAAAACCGGACTAAATATATACTTGCATTGGACTTAGAATTTTGATAAAATCCTACTTTTTTTGTAATTTATTCATGAAAAATAAATACTATTAATTTCACTAGATATTGTGTTCTGCAAAGAAATATACAAATGTGCTTTAATTCTGACTTTTAAAAAATATTTTAATACAAAAATACTATGAGGGGAAAGGGAGGAGAAAAATTTTATTTTTTAATAAAATGTTAAAAAAAGTTTTTTTTAAATTTCTAAACCATGTGCAGGTACTAAAATAAATATTAAATTAATGTATAATATTTTTAAAAAGTACTATGATTAAGGACTGTACCTATGTGACACCTAAGCTTTCTATGTTGTCAGTGTTTTCATTGGTAGGAGCAACTACCTCATAGGGTAGTTGTAATTATTCTTTTTAAATCATATAGGTTTAGTAAGTAATTTTTAAGTTAACTATTATTGTTTTTAACTGTTGTCATCATCATTATTATTTAGCACCATTGAGGAGGATACAAATAAAGCTATTGGACAAAACCCCTGGAATTGTTCTTCTTTCCAAACATATCATACTTACAGAAAAAAAATGTCTCTGTTAAGTTGTCATAAGAAACAAATGAGATTAAGTTACTTCATAGCCCAATACCCATCATGTAGTCATCAATCAATAAGTGATACCTGTCATTATTATCACCTTGTACCAGGTTCTGTGCAAGACAACAAAGTAGGGGGAAAAAAGCATAGGATTTTTTATGAGAATTTTTTTAATCAACAAATATTTATATTGCACTTATGCCCCAGGCCTATTCAAAACACATTACAGACTTATTTAATCTTTTCGTAATCCTCTGAGGTAGGTGCTCTTGTTATCAAGCCCACTTTGGAGAAGAACAAACTGCAGTATTGAGAAGGTGGGTGACTTGCGTAAAATCACACAGTTTGAAGTGACAGAGATGAGATTCAAACCTGAGCAAGCTGTCTCCCAGTTTGTTTCCTGATCCTTGGATGAGGCTGCCTCACAGCTTAAGTAACAGGCTCTATCTTCTGCTAGTTAGATGATTGACCTAGTTAACTTGGTTTCTGTGTCTTATGCCTTCAAACACAAATGAGGAAATGTAAGACAAAAAGAAGAACAGGTAAGGTGGATGGTTGCCTTGAGGGTCACATGAAACATGTATCAGGCATTTAGTGCTGTATCCAGACATGTTAGGTGCCCACCAAATATAAAAAATTTATTTCAGCAAATTTCAAATATTTAGAAGCAATCTATAAATCAGCTTTCCTGTTGATGTTATGGAGGACAAAGTATAAGTCCAAAGCTATTTATCTACTGACTACTTTAATGCTACATCGTATCTGTGTGCACTGGAAACCAAATTTATCAAAAACCAACCATTGACCCAATCAGTGCTGGTCACCACTGGGAATAAAAAACCAAGAATTAGTACTTACAGGATGTTTATAATCTGTGAGAGATATAAATTTCTAGAACTAAATGTAAATTACTTAGAAAGAAAAGAAAATGGTTAATATTTTATTAGTTAAATGATCTTGGTTTTACATAAGAGAAAACTAGAATAGCTCAAGCAGATACTAAGCAACATTAAAAGTAGCAGCCGATTGCTCATCCCCAAGCACAGAAGTAAACCTAGGCTTTTTGAAAAAATAAATAATACATTAAAAACTGTCAGAAGCTAAGACTGCTTCTTTCTCAGTTTTTCAGTGTCTTTCTTGTTTTGCCCCTCCACTATCCTCCAACTTTGTCTCCCATCTCTCCTTTTCTCTGCAGAATGACTTGCCCTGCTGTTCTCACATAAAGATGCTGACTGTACAGCTCCTGAATTTTTATATGCTCAGTTGCAGCCGCCAGCACTAGGATTTCTTAGTTCCATCTCTAGAGAGCATCCAAGAAAGGAGAGAATCCAATTTTCACCCAGTTCCGGTTAGGTGTCCGTTTATTCGTACCTGCCTTTGGGGATTGCACAAACACAGTAAGTTAATTATGAAGTTTGTTAGACATGCAATGAGAAATATAAAAAGAGAAGCAGAGTAAAGGGGAGTGAAGGAGGGAAGGGGAGAGGTTCAATATTAAATAAGGCGATTAAGGTATTCTTCACTGAGAAAGTGACATTCAAGGAAGGACTTAAAGGTGAGGGAGTTAGCCAAACACATAACTAAGGGAGTATGTCTGCGACCTTGGAGGCTAGGATTGCAGAATATTTCATTTTGGATCAGACATACAATATACATCATAAAAAATAGCATGGGCATATGATATATATCATAAAAATTGCCTGCTGGTAGAATAATGCAGCCTGCAAAGCAGAGGAAGCAAAAGGAACAAAAAAATGAATGCAGGATGATTTGGGGACTGTCTTGGAAGCAAAAAAGCTGTCTGGTTAGCATTTGCTGTATGAAGACTGAAGTAGGGGAGAAAGTAGATTGGATTCAATTGAAGAGAGACTTAAATGCCATGCCAATGACAAATTCTTCCCAAATGAAGACAAGATGCTAATATATCAATTATTCCATGATTCTCTCTAGAAAAGTTAATTTAAAAAATATTTTTTGGTATCATAACTTCCTTTTTCTGTTTCTTCTATAAATTCAGATCAGCATGTTTTAAATAAATACTATATATTTGTATGGTTGCCAATTAAAAAGAGCATACACAGAAATCACAGTGAATTTTAGCTCCACCAATCAATAACTATAAGCTCATAGACAAACTAAATAAGTTTATTATGGCTTCTTTACTTTAGATTTAAATTTTAGATAATAATATTTAAGTATCAACTGCTAAGATAAATTAAGTGAGATGTATAAACCTGTTGAAAATAGGCACTCAAGAAATGTTTGTTCACTCACCCTCTATTTTTATGCTTTTGTTATATTGCATATCAATTTTATTTTTGCCAGTTTGTACTCTATATTCAACATGGCAAAGATTCTACCAATGACAAAAAATAAGTTGTAGAAAAGCTTATATAAGCAGAAATTATTTGATATGTGAAGAACTCATCTCTCAAGACACAAATTTATCAATGTATTAATTCAAAAAACTTTGCTTGTTCTCACCTTATGCAATACAGCTTGGAATTGGAAGATTAATAAAACAAAGAATTTGCCTTATTGGTTCTATAGCCAATAAAGTTTATATTGGTAGGCAAATTGATAAATCAAAATAATTTCTGTTTGTTCTGTTCTTTTTCCCCTAGGTGACATAACTAATATGCAGTTTTTTTTATTGAAATTATTTTAGATAAAAGGATATCAATTTCTTATCCCTAAATAAGCAAAGCACTAAGAACATATTTAAGACATTACTATACTTAAATGCAAAACAGTGAGGCTACAAATATAAGTTTCCATAGTATGCTCAAAGTGTTTTGAATCTGGAATATGAGAGAAACAAGAGAAACTACACATGAAGAGAGTGAAGATTTTAAAAATGCACAAATACAATTTCATCTCTATTTTTCCAAGTTTATATAGGGCAGCAAATTTGTTTTATATGGTATTTAGAACTTCCTATCATATCAAGTCCATTAATATTTCACCAAAACAGACTAAGATAAACTCAGCTATTGACATAAATCTTAATTTTATGAGGTTTTTTGAAATTAATATTTAACTCTGGTCATTTGTAGTTATATATGCACTGCCTGTGCTAAGGCTTTGCACGTGAATGATTCTAGGACATCAGGCAGCCATCCTCTTTCCCTGTCTGTTTGCACTACCCCACTCACCCCTGAAAAAGGCCACCTTCTTTCACCTTTCACACTGAGTTCTATTACTACGGTTTTTCTATGTGTCTTAAAGTTTAAGGAAGTAGTAAACTGAAAACATTTCAATGCAATATAGCACCTTTATTGACAGCTATCAACTCATGTTTGGGATGATTAATTTTAAACCATGATAGAGATCTGAACATTAGCCTCTTTGGAAATGTGACATAAAATATAGATATCTGTATGTAATAAAGGTCATTATGAATATACGAAAGTCATTATGGTGGTCAGATTTGAGGAATTTTTAAGGGGAATGACTCTTGAAAGGAGAAAGTAAGCATAATAAAAAACTTCAATGTCACAGAAGTATGACTGTGATTTATTTCATATTTTAGAATTATTAGATAATAAAGTTATGTAGAAATAAAATAAATATAGCCATGATTTTAATATCCAGATAAAAGGCATCTGGTAGTACCATTTCTAAAAAATAAACTTTCATGAACTTAAGCCCGACCCCCAGCTTCCCAGAGTGCAATCACTTAGTTTTACTCCAAATACTTCTTCAAAAATAATAAGCAAATCTTTTTTCTTCTTCATGTTGTGCTTAAGGAGGTAAAGATTTAAATTTACTTTGATGCCAATTGTTCCAGGCAACAAAAGATATATATATTTTTTTAATGATAGAATGTCTTCCAGAGAGCTACATAACTGCATCTAATAAAAACACATATCTAGAGTGAAGAAAATATCTGTTGACTTGATATGCTTTTGAGTATTACTTTTAAATTTTATTAGCTGTCTGCTGTCCTTTCCTTTTCATGATCTCAGAGAAATAAAGAAGCCTTTAAATTAGAAAATACACATCTTGTTCTGTGTGTTGTTTTTAACTATGTGATGCTATATGTCACACAGGATTGAAACATGCATCAACTAGATCTTCTCTGGTAGAAGACTATCTTTCAAGCTTAGTAATGCAGAGCAGGATATTGGATATAATATACTATGTTCACTTTCCCTTAGAGTACTCAACACTTTCACAGCTAGTAGAGAGGACTACTTAGATAACTTATTTTTCAGGTAAGGTTTGCCATTTGTTTTTTTGTATTTTCTTCAAATACAAAATTCTTCAAAGCTTTTTGAAGATTTATTCTCTTTATCATACAAGGCATAACACCTATTTCTTGAGACTTTCGGAATCCCAGTGAATGAATGAGCAAATATAGATAAGATCTTTATGATGAAAGACAGCCGGTGGTACCATTACTATTTTAATGTATACAAATATTAGAGCTTAGAATTATTTTCACATGGTTTATAGGTATGTTTAATTGTAAATAATTATTACAATAAAAGTTCTAATTGATACTATAATTTTTTGCTGTATATATTCTTGGATGGGCCCATCATTTTCTGGAATTCATTCTTCCTTACTTTCTGTAACCACTGCTCTTTACCACCAATCATGAGTTTGCAGGACCAAATGGTATGAGGTAGATCATTTTTCTTGTCTGCCCCCTATAGGAAAGACAAGAATTAGATAAGTTATAAACTGTTGAACTCTAGGTCTGATCTGGCCAATTGGACTCAGAGATAGAAGAAAGAAAAGCAGAGGTGAGTGCAGGGACAGAGATGAAGGGGCAGTACATGAAAATGGGTGTGAAGGAAACACTCTGAGCAGGTAGAAGAAGGAAGTGGTGAAAGCGACTGCGTATTTACTGGACTGTTTTTAGTTTTGGTGTTGCAAAGCTGTTTGACTTAACTCAGTGGGTAAGACCACGGCCTTTAACCTCTGTGTTCTTAAGGTCATCCCTAATATTTTCATTGGTCAAGCCCTCGTTTGACAGGCCATTTTTCTTGGTCATGATGGAGGCACGGGGACCTCAGGTGAGGCAGAGAACCTAACGTCCATTTAACCAGGTGCTCCCAGAGTCCTTGGGGTCTCCCCAGCCCCTGAAGACTGTAAGATAGGATGTTTCCATACCCCAAGACCACTCAGGCCTCTGAACCCTCAGCGTGTGTGTGTGTGTGTGTGTGTGTGTG